>NW_021680729.1:298636-360078 GCF_001412515.2 Diachasma alloeum
CCCCCCCCCCCCCGCCGCCCTCGACGCCCAGCGAAACCACTCCGGCTCAACTTCTCTTTCCGCCAGTGTTGGGCGACTGTGTGGGTGAAGAGGTACATGACACATGCCGAGACACTAACAAATGTGCGACCCACGCAAAACTGCAGTTCCGTCATTCCGTCGACAGCTGGGATAAACCCATGCTTTTTCCGAGATGAAAAATCGAAAAGAGTGAGATTATTTTTTTTAGATAACGTGTTTCATAAAAGCTTGCATTCTCTCTATCGACGTGGATCTGTGTATGATTTCATTATTAGGGGCATTTTGGGGTATCAGTCTTAATGCCGCAGCGCCACCTATCGGAATTCTAGAAAATTCTCAGGTGTTCTCCTAAATAACAAGCAGCGCGACAGAAACCATTTGACGGATTACACATTACTGCTACGTTTTTTTTTCTCCTAATTTCATTTCTACTAATTTCATTGGTAGTAGGCTTCCGAATGGATCTCGATCTATCTTTTTTAAAAATAAACACTCGGATTACCATCAATTCCCTCAGTTTTCCTGGACACTCCTTGACTTTCCTAGAAATAGAATAATAAAGACGAGGGTCTTGCGTCAAAGTAATGATCTGAAAAATTTTAGATCGTTCTAGAATATTTTTAACTCTTCCGGAGAATTTTAGAAATCTTGTGAGTTTTGGAGAGAACAGGGAATGGTTTCCTATATTGGAGACAGTTCGGGGCTTTTATAAAAAAACTCGTCTTTAGAGTGAGTACAGAATATTGAGGCGACATTTTGTTCTCAGTGTGAGATATTTTGTTCTTGAAAATCTTCAAGGTATGTTTCTTGATTTTATTAGACGACATCTCAAAAAAAATTCTGTTCTCAGTGGATCTCCGGGGAATTTCATCATTATTTGAGGTACATGGGGAGAAATTAATTCACCAAACTCGGTGGACTGAAGAATCAAATTAGGAGGCAAGTGGGAGGGATTAGGTGAATATATCTTGGTAATTATGGAGTTGGCTTGTTTATGAGTGAGTTTACGGGAAATTATGGACAGCTATTGGGGAGTATCTGAAAGGGAACATCTGAAATGGAGAGAAATTTAATTCAATCAGAAGGATATATTACATTAAGAGAAATAGTTCACTTGAATTAGACCAACTTTATTTGAAATTAACGAAACTTTCATTTTCATTGAGATAAATATGAGTTTATTCATTCCCAACAGAAATATCATTGAAACGAATGGAAAATTCACGTATAAAGCCCTCTCTGGGTCTAATGATCCTTTATTTGCAGCAGCTTAATTTCAATTCGAAAAATTTAATTTGTCAAGTACGATTTGAAATAAATGAATGAATTATTCTCCCGAGAGAAACATTCTCTATCGAATAAATATATGACTTCATTAAGTTCCAACAAAAATACAGACATCGACATAATTATAAATTTTAAATAAAGTTAAATTTTAAAGAAGTCAATTGTTAATATTACTCATTAATTACTAAATTATTAAATTTATCACCAATTATATATACAAATTCCTAATTACTTTATCAATCAATAATTGAGTTTGGACAATTGACGATTATTTGTCAAATCGAAAAACCTTTTATGAAATTTAGCAGGATTTTTTCAATAGTCAATTGGCAATTTAAATTATTAATTATTCTATTATTCTTCAGATGTCAATGGAGATAAGTAAACCTTGATTATTGTGAAGTGCAATTTCTCATAATATTACTAAACTAATGATTGATGCAGATCGAAGAAAAAATCAATAAAAAGTGTGAAGTCGAAACTGAAATTGTACGATTCGCCACGTAAATTCTACAATTTGTATTATATATACAAATTCCTAATTACTTTATCAATCAGTAATTGAGTTTGAACAATTGACGATTATTCGGAAAATCGAAAAACCTTTTTCTAAAATTTAGAATTATTCATTCAGAAGTCAATTGACAATTTAAATTATTAATTATTTTATTATTCTTTAAATGTCAATGGAGATGAGTAAACCTTCATTTTTGTGAAGTGCAACTTCTCATAGTATTACTTAACTAATGATTGATGCCGATCCCTGCAAAAATATCGCAGAAAAAAATGAAAAATTTTAAATAAAAGTTTCATTTCATTCTTTACCTTATGCACCACGTCCTTGTGAGTAAATAGACATGTGCAATTGAAACCGTCTCTCACACGGAATGTGTAAACATTGCGGACCAACATCCAGGGAACATCTTCCCGGCCCTTGAATGGGGTCACGAGCGGAGATACAGAGCGTACCACCCGAGGAGGAGAGATATGGGAAGAGGGAGAGCCCTCAAATGCACGGTATTGCCGAGCCCTTGGGAAACGAGCTGCCACGTGCCGTCATCTCATGCCAGCGGGCACTGAAGGCCTTGAGTTCGTGTTCACCGTGGATTACAATTAACTTGTTTTGAAAAGCTCCGAAAATATACCGCGGCTTTCTGTTGCCGCTATTTAATCGGATTAACGGGATGTATTAGAATGAATCGACCCCTGAGTGAACTGTTAAGAGCCGATATTGGTATTATGGGAGCGTTCAGGGTCGCAATTAAGGGGGTTAAATCCTCGAGTTCGAACTGATTGGGATGAATTTTGTAATTTAAAGGGAATCGATAATTCTGGTGGATTCTGGTGAATGAAATAATTTTTGCGGGATACATTTATACAATTTTTGACGTGCGGAGAGTGGCTTTTGATCGCTGCAATTGATCGTTTTGATTTCTTTTTTTTTAAGACTATTGATTTATTAATTTTGCTCGGGTACGTAGAGAGGAATAGATTATGTCCCAAGGCCTCCATTTCGAGATAAAATGAATGCTGTGGCTAACGGAAATCGAAATTTCATCAGCATTTTAGCAGCAATTTTCAAAAAAACTACTTTCAAAAATTATGAATTTAGGGAAATTTCACATTTCCTTAAAAATTCGATGGAATTTCGAACTTTCGCGCAATAAGAAGACGAGAATTCCCCGATTTACTTGTGTTTTCAGTCAAAACATGAATATTTTGTACCGTAATTAATTTACAATTAAATACAATATCCGGGACTATTTTAATAAACCACAGTGTAGGGTTTATATAAGTGTATGTGCAGTAATCTACAGTGCACATGTGTCGTGTGTCACATGTGTCTAATGCCGGGTGGAGAGTGAATTGTGATGTGAAGTGAAACTGCGGATATTCCGAGCAACTTAATTGACTGCATAAGCCTCAACCCGAACGGAATTGAGCTTTGTTTATGATTAAGCTGTTAGAAATGTTTTGAAATTTCACGGAAGATATTATAGTAAATCTCGGATTTAGGGAAAAAATTATTCAGAAACAAAATGACAAATTGTCAATTTTTCCTGAATTTTCCCGATTTTTCGGAATTTTCACAGAATAATTGAACTGAAAAATCAAGTATTTTATTGATTTCCAGATCCTTTGAACAGAAAATCAATGGAATATTCGATTTTTCAATGATAAGATTTCCTAAAATTTCATTGGAACTTGAACACGATAAAAAATTCCGGAATTTGGCACGGAAAATTCAGACAAAAATGCTTAACAGTGTACAGTAAAATTTCCCACGATTTTTTGAGTAATTTTCATCCAACTTTTCTCTCGTTTCGTTTAAAATTTGTCATCTTTATTTATAAACCGAAAAATTGGCATTTGAGTCGACGACAAACGTTCCCCTTGGACCCATAAAGATCTTTGAAATAAAAAATTTGAGTCGGATCAATTTTACGAATTGTGCAGGTTAGAGGTTAATATCTCCTGCCCCTGAATTACTCATTATCATTATTAAATTACCTGTGAGGAGGTTCTAATGTTGGGGATCGCCATCCTGCTCGTGCACCCATCGGCTGATTACACGGGAATATCCACTACCTTGGTATTGTGAAATTCCCCAGGGAAAAATGATTCGCGAAGCCCCGGAAGTCAGAACGAAAATTTTATGGTGAAGAAAAGACCTCCGGGACTCTGAAGGGCGCACGTCGATCCGCCCTCGAGTCCTGGGAATGCTGGCACGTGGGATTTACTCCATTCCTTTCCTCAAACGAAAAGGAAAAAAAATGGAATATTAAAAATGTCAGGGATACATTATCCGAATTACTTTGACATTCTCACACCCACGATTTATCTTGCTTTGAAATGAAAAAAATTGCGAGAGGAATTTTCTGGCATTGCTGAGGATTTCAAAGGTGATGGGGAAATTTATTCTAAAAATTGCAGAGATTTCATTCACCAGCTCAATCGACATTGTTATTAATCATCTCAATATCTTCATTTATGTCATGTAATCTATTTACATTATTTTGAGAAGAAAATGCGAGAGAAATTCCTCAGCATGTTTGAATATTTCAAAGATAACAAGAATTTCATTCCCCAGTTTTTTAAATATTGTTCTTAATTATTAATATTTTACTCACCCAAATTTACATTCTCAAGAAAACAATGAGAATTTTTAATGTTTGAAAAAAAAATCTTCACATCCATTTCTATATTATCGTTCTCCGATTCAATAACGACTATTGATTGAAAATAAAAATCTGTTTCTGGATTAATTGATGCAAACGAAGAATGTGAATGAATAGCGCATGAATAATAAAAATTATGTCCTGTAAATTATATCCTGAAATTCCTCAGCATTTTTGAATATTTCAATGGTAACAAGAATTTTATTCCCCAGTTAATTATTAAATTAAATTACTCAATTATTATTTGACTCACCCAATTTTACATTCTCAAAAAAAACTATCAGAATTTTTACTGTTTGAAAAAAAAATCTTCACATCCATTTTTAGATTATCTCCTCCGATTCAACAACTACTATTAATTGTAAATAAAAATCTGTTGGTAAATTAATTGATGCAAACGAACAAGGTAAATGAATAGCGCCTGAATAATAAAAGTTTCCGCGCCTACGGTCCCCAAAGCACTGGCCGGCATTTCCGGGGTGCGAGTGACTCCGTGTCCCTCCACAATACAGTGTTCCGAGTGCCGCGTGGGTGAGCTTTCACTTCTCTCGCCCACGTACAGTCGAGAGTGCAGTAATACCGAGTATCCCCAGAATCTCGGAACATGTATTTCCGCTCCCTCAAACTGTCCCACAAGAATTCAACCCCGAGGAGCCACTACTTGACCGTTGGGTGATCAGTTGCGCCTCGAGATTCGTGAGAGTCTTGAGATGATTCCGCAGATATGCTGTGGAATCTTGAGCACTCGAATTTTTGTGATTCCTTCGAGTCAATATCCCGAGGCGGGAGGGGGGGAGGGGGGGGGTGGACTGGAAAATAAGAAGATTTGGAGAATCGCAGGGGAACGTGACGCCGAGGCTGTTCGTCATCTTGGGGAGGGCGGGATGATTGATTACCATGAGAGGACGCGGATCATCGCCCGATATCTTTGCCCACACGACGGAAACAGAATCAAACAGCATAAAATGGGAAACAAAATCTAGAGGAAATGACAGGAATTGAGGAAGCTTTCAATCCATCTCTTTTGTCGGGAATTAAATCAGTAGCGAAGTGGTAAAACGGTTCAAGTCGACATCTCCCAGTTGAGTTTTTGAACAATATTTCCGAATCTAAGGGAGATAGCGAAATTTTTGGAATTTCATTTGTTGTAGCCCTCAAGCGGCCCTACAAAAAAGGTTATGACAAAAATGTTGCTATCTTTCTTAGATTACGGGATATTCATTCGTTTTACCACTTCGCTACTGAAATGTTCAGAGTGCATTGTTAATGGTGATGCCACAGTGACACGACTTATCAACTGGGCAATATTTAAACCGCGACATTTCAACTGTGACATTGAAATGAAAATTTTTTAACAACGACATTTCAACTGAAATTTTTCTGCCCAATTCCGAAAATTATTGGTTAATCGATAAATCCAGCTGAATTTTGTAATTAAAAAAGGCGCGGTAAACGGTAACGTAATTTTTAATTAAAGTCCAGATCAACTCATAATACCCGACGATGAAACGTAAGCCGTCGAATGGCGGCATTTGACGTGTCCCTGGAGATTAATCAGATTGCAATTTCCCATTGTCGGACGGTAGCATGACGCATGGACATCTGACGAAAGTAATAACGCTGGGTATCGATAGTTTGAGAGGCATATTCAATTAATGAATGTAGTTTTCTTCAGTTGGATGGAAAAATACTTCGGACAGGGCAGAGACAATTTTCTGGAGCTGCTGCCATGGCCGAATCATTTGTTGGGATTTGAGAAGATCGTGAGGGCCTTCAGGAGTTTATCACCCTCGTTTATATTCCGTTGCTGTCTTTGACTGTTTTTTATAGAATAGAATTCGCTGTTCTTGTATATTTCTTCAAGGGAAATTTCTCTGTAGCAAAATTAGATTTTTCTTAATGTCACAACCGTCCAATTCTGTTTGACAAATAATACAGAATAATAATTCGAAATAATGAATGTTAAAACCAATAAGTGTAATTCATAATCATTTGAATACAAAATTAAATTTTGTCTCGTATGGGAAAATTTTCTAATTGTTTCATCCGATTGGAATCTCCCATTTATTATTGATTCTCTGAAAAAATAATAAGAAAAAGTCTGAAAAGGAAAAATGTGACTCGTGATGCTTCCTGTTGTTTATATTGCATTGTTATCTTTAAATGTTTTTTCAAGAATTCGTAATTTTTGTATATTTCTTTATGGGAAATTTCTCTGCAGTAAGACTAGCTATTTTTTTACTGAAAAAATGACAAAAATCTGTTTGACAACTAATAATTAATAATTCATGACTATAATTATTGATAATTATTATTTATAATTAATTAATTTCTACATACAAAATGAGGCCAATTCGATCAAAATCAGATGGAATCAAACCTTTCATCTCGTCTCGGAAAATTCTCCAGTTATTTCATCTGATTGGAATCTCCCATTTATTATTGATTCATTGAAAAAAAAATGAGAAAACGTTTGAAATGGAAAAATATGAATCTTGATACTTTCACCTTGCGATAAGTCACGTTCGATAATGTTCATGGAGAGGGAAGAACAAATAATGAACTTGGGAATTTTATCTCCAGTTATCATTGGACTTGGGATACTTTTCCAATCAAAATTTCGAATTGAAAGAACACAATCAAGTGCATTTCAGGGAGGACGGAAGAGAATATTGACGGAGGCAGTGTAAAAGTTTGACAGTAGAATTCACTTGATGTAGAGTTATTTTCCAAAGTGTTTGAGATTGAAATTGCTTTCGTAGTGCAGGGAATATTTAAGATTTCGGGAAAGGAATTTCTTCTTTTCTTACAGGTGACGCTGTTGTTGGGGAAGAACAATACAGTTGGCTTCGTATATTGCGTCTCTGGGGACGGGAACTAATGACACTTGAACTAGAGTACATATTTGCAGTGGCTGCTGTAAGGAACTGGGCCAATATGTACCAGTGACTCTGTCAGAGCTATAGCTCGCTAGGATTTTTGGGATTCTGCAAATATACATTGAATCTCCGACTTCGGAGATGCTATTTCTGGATGGATAACAATATTCATTCTTACCCACCCCATCAAATACAATAATTTCAACCAATTGGATCACAAATTTTCAGAATAAAAATCTTTTTTTCAGAAATATTTTCGTAAGTAATCTCGACTTTTGGCGTCAATATATCCAAAAATTCTATAAATTATTATAGAGTAAATATCTAAAAACCCAACAAATGTAAATTTCAAGAAAAAAATCTGAATATGTTAACATGGGAAAAAATAATTCATCTGTCCGAAATAATTTGTTTTCCTTAAGAATTTTGGGAAATATTTTGTTCTAAAAACTACTATAATTTTTTTGACACTTCAATTGACAAAGTTAATTTAAAAAAAAAATTTCCGATTAGTCAGTCAATTGTAAGTAGAGAAAAACGACATGCGGCGGGATTGCCTCATACACTGAGAAAAAAACAAACACGTTGTCAAACAACTCTTGCTTGCGCCAACAAAATCGCTAGTTGAAAATTGCCAAAAAAGAATTTGTTTGGTTCAAGAGGAATTTATTTGGCTCAAGAGGCGGATAATTCACACCAGACGGTGCCTCTTCAGGATGAAAATATCTAATATAGAGGAAAATTTATCAACAAATATTTTATCCCTAAGTTACAAGATTGCTATCATTATTATTGTTTCATTTAAGGGTTCATTTCTTGAAAAACTACTATCCCTTGTTCCGCATAAAACAAAGATTTTTCGGGAGCAAAATACATATTGGAGTATGGAATAACGAAGGAGTAGTGCTAGAAATGACATTTCTTGCGGATACCGAAAATGAAATTTTTTTTGAACTCCTAAATCTATTTTTGCGACAAAAAATTTTCATTCCGGCGCACTCTGCATGTTTGGCACAAAAAAATCCTTTTTTGATAATTTTCAAAAACCTATTTTCTCGACACAAGTAAGACTTCTTTGAGAACTTTGTCATTTTTCTCTCAGTGTAGGGTGAGCAATCTAGGGTTAAATCGAATTTGACTATTAAATATAACTAATATCTCAAAATCCAAGGTAGATAGCAACATTTTTGCCCTAATAAGTAATAATATCACCTCCAGAAATGTCTGAAACAACCGGAACCCAAACCAACAGTCCATCCAATATAAAAAAACCCTCTTCCATTTTTCCTTTCTCCGTTTCAGATTTATCGGCGATTATTTTCATTCTGACGTGTTATTACCGTTCGGCAGTGGCGGCTGCCAGCCAGGATATGGGAAGCGATGTAATTGGCGCAAGTTGAAACGGGAGAAGGCAATCCGGCGGGGGTTCGATCCCCCGGAGAAGGGGACAAAGATTCTAGACCCTAATGAGATGTCCAGAAGTAACAAATATTGCAATAAAAATGCTAGTGTTCACGTCTATCGAGAAAAAGCCCTCCGATATTCATGTAAAAGTCGATCTCAACGGCTCCTCTCGTCCACGTGCCAACTGAAATAAGGTGATAACATCGGCAAATATTGCTGTACGAGACACTGAGGAAGTGATAAATCAGTTTTCTCCGTCGTCAGTAACTTCTAACAATGATATAATATATTTTTAAACATATTGTCAATGAGGGGATAGACATTATAACAGATAAACTATATTTCGAAATATAAGAGCGTGCGAATAATTTTTCAACTTCACAAGCATATATTGGAGTCTCGGGCAGTTACTAGATTCTTCTTCGTCTCCTTTCTCCACTTTTTTCCCCTTCCATTATTCGCTTTCAATGAGAGATATTGCGCGTGCCTTTGCAAAGAAATTACAAAAGCTATCGATGCACCTGTTTCGTCTCCAATCATCGCTGCCTCTCACTCTCATGGAATTGTTCCTAAGCTTTAATAATAACTCTCAGTTGAGTCAATCTCAGGCGATAAAAATTATTTACAGCTCGTACTCAAGCACTTAAAAGCGAATTAACGAAAAATTGTTAAACGAATTTGTTTCACTAGTCATGTTCTCCAAATTTGTTCATCATTCACTCAAGAAATGTAAAACGTCTCGTACTTATGGTCTAGGAGTCGCTGAAAAACGTCGCATTAGATCTACAATTTATCAAAAAGTTCTTCATGTCTCTCGCATTTTTAGATAATTTGAGATATTTCGAAGTACGGCGTGATACAACTCTTGAAATATTCATGAATTTCGGGATTTTACTCTCAAAAATATAATCGAATTAAAGGAATATCGTTCATCAGGATTCATTCCTCGCCTGGATATGTACCTAACTCCGTTACATCAACTTTAATCACACTTCGATATAATTGATCCTGGATACGCAATAATTGAACTGTAGCCACCTGCCCACATGTCAATTTTATCATCGCTTATGCACATCTCGTCTGCTTCTTAACTAGTTTATTTATAATCTATACAATGTTAATTGTGCAGTCCTTGGTTAATCACTCGAGTCAAATCGCAGAATGATTCTTATTTGTCGGTTTCTGGGATCAGATCGAATCGCTCGAATGTTTTTTTCTAAGTATGGTAGCATTCGTTTTATACTCAAGCATACATTCACTTTCACTTGCTTAATTTCTGTAGATATATTTAGTATTTAACACGTTCCTTATGAGTACATGATCCAAGGGCCGTTGGACGATTGAGTAGTTCCATCGCTTTTTTGTGGAATCAATAAAATTGAGAATGTTTCAACATTTCAGGGGAATTGATTGTTTCAAGTTGAGAGACATTGATGCGTTTGACATGTCAGTAGAGAAGTGGTGCACGGACGAAAAAATTTTGGCCGATTCTATTGAAATGTTCAATAGAAAACGTCAACAGAATTCGATTTTTCTATATAAGTTATTCTTTTCATATATTTTCTATGGAATTAGCTCGACTCAAATTTTCTAAGTTTTTTCGTTTGATTTTCTTGATGAGAAGAAAAGAAAAATAGAATTTAAAACACTTAGAAAATTTGAGTCGAGCTAATTCCATAGAAAATATATGAAAAGAATAACTTATATAGAAAAATCGAATTCTGTTGACGTTTTCTATTGAACGTGTCAATAAAATCAGCCAAAAACTAATAGAAAGTTTAATGGAAATTCAATGGAATTTTCCACGAATTCGATAGGTTTTTCTATTAATTTTTTTCGTGCGTGTGAAGGAAGATCGGTTGATCGTTTTTTAAAATTATTTCTTGCAAATATCTCGAAATCACAAATTTCTGTGGGATAGATTCAGAAATATTCCTCCAAACTGATGCTCAAATAATCTCATTCCAACATTTGCATTCTACTATTTCTGGGATGATCAATGAGAATTGGTGATTACAAATTTTCAGAAAAATTAGCGGATGTTTGAACTGACATTTTCCATCGAAATTGAAGTGAATTCTCATCCACTAAAATGGAAATCTAGTAGTCTCGAATTTACAGACCCTGGCAACGCCATAAAAAATATCATTAAAACTAGAGGCTTTGTTCCTCGAAGTTACTTGACCTGAAAGTATTTTTATCGAAATGCTCCGCGTACCTAGAACTATAAAAATTTCACCTCAATCAATGATTCTATCCAATAATGAGGGGCAACTCTCGACTGTAAAAAAAAGTGGAAAAACTCAACTTCAGCGCCGTTATTCCCCTTATTACAAATTGCTTCGTTATCAGTACATTCATCGTCTTTGATATCTCGGAGGAGGGTTTAAAGGGAGCTAATCCATCTGAAAACTCTCACCAAAAAGCTATGCAGGCACTTTCTAGAAGTAATTGGAATATTTCTCGACTGTTATCGAATGCTGTTTTCCCTTTGATTGAAGATCGCGAGATTGTAGGATTTCTTAATTCGTCTGATGGTGATTCATCGAAATGCACATCGAGAAGAAATTAATTTGGGGACATGAATATAAACTAAACCGATTTGTACATATTATGCTGATTATTACTATCTCAGTACTAGGAATCATGTGAACGTCTATACAAGTTTCACTTCCTTCGGACGTCTTTCTTTGAGTTGTACTTTGAGAAAAAATTAATTGAATTGAAGATAGCTCATTAGAGGTTTCGTGAGTATGAATTTAATAGCAAAGCAATAAACGAGACCATTTGAACAAATTTGTACATATCATGCCGATTGTTGCGTAGAATTTTTTCACCTCATGAAATGTTCTACAGAAAAGGAAATATTGGCGAAATAATTAGAATGCAATGGTCTGTTTCATCTTCCTCCACCACTTGACAACTAAATTGGTAGTACTTCATTGCTTTAGAAGATGAAAATGTCAATGTCACATTGAGAAAAAATTAACTCAAGAATATGAAACTGTATGAAGCAAATTTGTACATATTATGCTGATTATTACGATCTCAGCATTAGGAATCATCTGCATATCTTTATAAGCTTTCCTTCCTTGTGACGTCTTTCTTTGAATTGTACTTTGAGAAAAAATTAACTAACTTGAAGATAGTTCATTAGAGATTTTATGAGTATAAATTCACCAGGAAAGCAGTAAACGAGACCATTTAAACAAATTTGTACATATGATGTTGATTGTTGCAGAAAAGGAAATATTGACAAAATAATTAGAATGCAATGTTTCGTGTCATCTTCCTCCACCACTTGACAACTAAACTATTATAGTAGTACTTCATTGCTTTCGAAGATGAAAATGTTAATTCATGTCTACTCCGTCTGATGATTTTCATCGAAATGCACATTGAGAAAAAATTAACTCAGCAATATCAAACTGTATCAAACAAATTTGTACATATTATGCTGATTATTACTACCTCAGCACTAAGAATCATCTGCATATTTTCATAAGCTTTCCTTCCTTCTGACGTCTTTCTTTGAATTGTACTTTGCAAAAAAATTAACTGATATAAAGATAGTTCATTAGAGATTTCATGAGTATAAATTTAATAGCAAAGCAGTAAACGAGACCACTTAAAGAAATTTGTACATATCATGCCGACTGTTGCAAAAAAGGAAATATTGACGAAATAATTAGAATGCAGTGTTTCATTTCGTCTTCCTCCACCACTTGACTACTAAATTAGGAGAACTTCATCGCTCCCACTAGAAAATGAAGGTGATCCTTATTTATGCCTACGTGATACCCCTGATTTGGATGTCCCTCAGTGTAAACCAATTGTCCCTAAAATACCCTAACGACTCAATGAAAAGGGGGATGAAGTACGAACGATGAAAATGTATTTAGTACCCTCGTTTGCCTGAAGACTGTCAACAAACACTCTGAATCTCTTCGAAATAGGTCACCATGGTCTCACTAGAAACATATTCCCACTCAGCATTGTTGATTCATTACTCCCACAGAATGATACAACATTACATGAAACATTAATACTGCATCTTACTTAATCTGCTTGAATCCCGTGAATCAGTGGTTCTGGTTAGAGAGCATGTGTCTAGACATTCTTTGTCCCTTTCATTTTCTCCACACTTTCCTAAAGTAGTTTTCATTCTTTCACACTGCGTAAGAAGTTTCCGGTGGGCCACTAGACATTGCTTAGCAACTCTCGGCCGCAACCGTCGTTCACGCTTTTCAAGGCACTGAATACCAACGTCCTATAATTTTTTTTTTATATAAAAAAGTAAATAGTAAAAGCTTCAACATTCGTGAATTGAACGAGTAGGCAACAGGATGAATTGCAGTGGCTTGAAATACATGAACGTCGCAGATTAACAATCAGTCACTTTTGTCGCTTATTTTAATACAACCGTGTTATTAATCGCCTTTGAAATCAGTTTGTTTTTGGGTGAGTGACTAGTACCTGATAATAAATGCACCAAAGGATTGAAAAGAAAGCTTAAAAGTACGGTTTGGAGAATTGGGCGGAGAGATTTTTTTTAGAATCATTTTGGCGTGCCATTTTGGAGTGCGGCTTGCAGCGCCGAAATGGCGTCAACGCAGAGGGCAAATTCTGTTGAAAATAACTCTGGAATTACTTTTGAAACAATTTTAATTTTGAGAAAGCAATAATTCTAGCAAAAATCTCATTATTCAGACTAGAGTTAGTGCATTCTCTATTACAATTCTGTCAATAGAATTTCAAAGAATGATTTCAGCGAATGTTTCTCTGCAGGAGATTTTCATAAATTATTTTGCCCAATTCTCGAGTATTTTTTTTCGTCTAATTGTCACCTAATCAGCACAATTATTCTCTCAATGCTCCTATGGAGT
Organism: Diachasma alloeum; assembly: GCF_001412515.2. Lineage (NCBI taxonomy): Eukaryota > Metazoa > Arthropoda > Insecta > Hymenoptera > Braconidae > Diachasma > Diachasma alloeum. The sequence goes on from NW_021680729.1 coordinate 312,293, forward strand.
GGTTGATGTCAAGAATGTTGGATCGACAGCGGCGACTTTGGCTGTGAGGAAAGCGTGCATGCAAAACAGTAGGTTTTGCAGTTGGGAGCATTCCAATTCCTGCAACCAACAGAAGTAAGGAATATGGGGGATCGTTAATTCAATCTCGAGAGACACTTGGCAGTGGTTTTCTAGGGGGATAAATTATCTCAATGAGGAGTGAAGTACGTACCTTCGTCTCTATAGCTATACTGTCCAACTCTTGAAAGTGCAGTTTTAACCTGCTCTTACCGTCGTCACTTGATCCACGTAACTGTGAAAATTTGTATCTCCAGGCTACTTCGCCGAGGCCCTCGTAGGATAACGTAAATCCTTGGGTCCATTCAAGTGTCAGCCCCGCGGTTCTTCCGCTGAAAGTTACTGGGAAAGTTTTGCTCTGTGGGAAATGCAAAACAAAATAGTTATTGCGGAGTTGAGAGTGAAAAAGAATAAGTTTTTCGTGTTGAAGGGTAGAGTCTTATGGCGTTGAAGGGTAGATTGTAAAGTTCGGAGGCTCATAACTTTATCTAGAAATCATTTTTACAGAATATTCACAGTGTCTCAGGGTAATAATAATGACTGTAACTGATGAGAAGCAGAATTTCATGATTTAGTCAAGTACGAAATTGGTTCTGTAAGTGAAAACATTCGTTTTATTTACTGTGGCTTCTGTTCGTTTTACTTGAAAAAATAATTTTGATAATTTTGCTCAGAGCAAGATGTTCTACAGAACGTAACATCAAAGTACTTCTCATCCCACTCAGGCATAAAACATGGCGATGGGTTGTCAAGTGGAAAAAACTTTGAGACTATCTGTAATATTCTTATTTGATTCAACAGAACGAATTTTATGAATGTTATTTCGAGACTTGGAAAGAATTGAAATTTTTATCTCATTCGGTAACAAACCGTAGCGGTGGTATTGAGCTGGAAAATTACTTCTTCAGAAAATTTATGGAACTTTTTTCTGCCAAAACTTCTGTCACAAACTGTGGAACAACTCAGAGCTATTTATTGAAGCAAAAAATTACTCCTGCAATGAATTACCATTTTTCCTCACTGGAAATGTGATTCGTTAATTTTTCCCAATAAAATCACTAAAGTGAATACCTCTCTCAGTGATTTAACTAGAACATCGCCCCTATTCAACTATTAAACAATATATATTTAATATTCCCACTGAATTAAATGGAATAACTTCTACATTCATATGAGCAATTCGCATTATTACATTTCTTGAGAATGCTCATTTCATGTACCTATCAGATATGTAATTTTGTAATTCACTGGGCTGGAAAATGACTCTTCCAAAATTTGCCCGAATTTCCATATTTTCAGAATTTAATTTCAATTTAAAATTAAATTTTAATTTCAATTATTTTTATTTTTTAAAGTTGAATTTTTTAATTTAATTACAAAAAATTAAAATCAGTGACATCACTGTGAATTTGTCATTTCACTAATTAACAAAGCACAGCAGTGTTACTCATCTGGAAAATGGCATCTTGAAACGCCTTCCCGCAATTTTTTTTCTGCCAAGAAATAACTCCCGCAATGAATAATCCTTTTCCTCAATTGAAAAAGTGATTCGTTAACTTTTCCCAGCGAAATTATCAAAGTGAACATCTCCCTTAATGATTTAAATAAAACTCCACCACTATTCAACCATTAAAAAGTACATGTTTAATATTCGCATTGAATTCAACGAAATGACTTCTACCTTCAAATGAGCCATGCGCATCATAAAATTTCATGAGAATGCTCATTTATTGTATCTATCAGATACGTAATTTTGTAATTCACTGGCCTGGAAAATGACTCTTCCAAAAGTTGCTCGAATATTTTCAAAATTTTATTTAACTTTAAAATTGAATTTTAATTTTTTCAAGTTAAATTTTTTAATTCAACTTCAAAAAATTAAAATCAGAGACATCATTGTAAATTTGTCATTTCATTAATTAATAAATCACAGCAGTGTTACTCATCTGGAAAATGGCATCTTCAAAAGCCTTCCCTCAATATTTTTTCTGCCAAGAAATAACTCCCGCAGTGAATAATCCTTTTCCTCAATTGAAAAAGTAATTCGTTAACTTTTCCCAGTGAAATTATCAAAGTGAACATCTCCCTCAATGATTTAAATAAAACTCCACCACTATTCAACCATTAAAAAGTACATGTTTAATATTCTCACTGAATTCAACGAAATGACTTCTACCTTCAAATGAGCCATGCGCATCATAAAATTTCATGAGAATGCTCATTTATTGTACCTATCAAATACATAATTTTGTAATTCACTGGCCTGGAAAATGACTCTTCCAAAAGTTGCCCGAATTTCCATATTTTCAAAATTTTATTTAACTTTAAAATTGAATTTTATTTTTTTCAAGGTAAATTTTTTAATTCAACTTCAAAAAATTAAAATCAGTGACATCATTGTGAATTTGTCATTTCATTAACTAACAAATCACAGCAGTGCTACTCATCTGGAAAATGGCATCTTCAAAAGCCTTCCCTCAATTTTTTTTCTGCCAAGAAATAACTCCCGCAATGAATAATCCTTTTCCTCAATTGAAAAAGTAATTCGTTAACTTTTCCCAGTGAAATTATCAAAGTGAACATCTCCCTCAATGATTTAAATAAAACTCCACCACTATTCAACCATTAAAAAGTACATGTTTAATATTCTCACTGAATTCAACGAAATGACTTCTACCTTCAAATGAGCCATGCGCATCATAAAATTTCATGAGAATGCTCATTTATTGTATCTATCAGATACGTAATTTTGTAATTCACTGGCCTGGAAAATGACTCTTCCAAAAGTTGCCCGAATTTCCATATTTTCAAAATTTTATTTAACTTTAAAATTGAATTTTATTTTTTTCAAGGTAAATTTTTTAATTCAACTTCAAAAAATTAAAATCAGTGACATCATTGTGAATTTGTCATTTCATTAACTAACAAATCACAGCAGTGCTACTCATCTGGAAAATGGCATCTTCAAAAGCCTTCCCTCAATTTTTTTTCTGCCAAGAAATAACTCCCGCAATGAATAATCCTTTTCCTCAATTGAAAAAGTAATTCGTTAACTTTTCCCAGTGAAATTATCAAAGTGAACATCTCCCTCAATGATTTAAATAAAACTCCACCACTATTCAACCATTAAAAAGTACATGTTTAATATTCTCACTGAATTCAACGAAATGACTTCTACCTTCAAATGAGCCATGCGCATCATAAAATTTCATGAGAATGCTCATTTATTGTACCTATCAAATACATAATTTTGTAATTCACTGGCCTGGAAAATGACTCTTCCAAAAGTTGCCCGAATTTCCATATTTTCAAAATTTTATTTAACTTTAAAATTGAATTTTATTTTTTTCAAGGTAAATTTTTTAATTCAACTTCAAAAAATTAAAATCAGTGACATCATTGTGAATTTGTCATTTCATTAACTAACAAATCACAGCAGTGCTACTCATCTGGAAAATGGCATCTTCAAAAGCCTTCCCTCAATTTTTTTTCTGCCAAGAAATAACTCCCGCAATGAATAATCCTTTTCCTCAATTGAAAAAGTAATTCGTTAACTTTTCCCAGTGAAATTATCAAAGTGAACATCTCCCTCAATGATTTAAATAAAACTCCACCACTATTCAACCATTAAAAAGTACATGTTTAATATTCTCACTGAATTCAACGAAATGACTTCTACCTTCAAATGAGCCATGCGCATCATAAAATTTCATGAGAATGCTCATTTATTGTATCTATCAGATACGTAATTTTGTAATTCACTGGCCTGGAAAATGACTCTTCCAAAAGTTGCCCGAATTTCCATATTTTCAAAATTTTATTTAACTTTAAAATTGAATTTTATTTTTTTCAAGGTAAATTTTTTAATTCAACTTCAAAAAATTAAAATCAGTGACATCATTGTGAATTTGTCATTTCATTAACTAACAAATCACAGCAGTGCTACTCATCTGGAAAATGGCATCTTCAAAAGCCTTCCCTCAATTTTTTTTCTGCCAAGAAATAACTCCCGCAATGAATAATCCTTTTCCTCAATTGAAAAAGTAATTCGTTAACTTTTCCCAGTGAAATTATCAAAGTGAACATCTCCCTCAATGATTTAAATAAAACTCCACCACTATTCAACCATTAAAAAGTACATGTTTAATATTCTCACTGAATTCAACGAAATGACTTCTACCTTCAAATGAGCCATGCGCATCATAAAATTTCATGAGAATGCTCATTTATTGTACCTATCAAATACATAATTTTGTAATTCACTGGCCTGGAAAATGACTCTTCCAAAAGTTGCCCGAATTTCCATATTTTCAAAATTTTATTTAACTTTAAAATTGAATTTTATTTTTTTCAAGGTAAATTTTTTAATTCAACTTCAAAAAATTAAAATCAGTGACATCATTGTGAATTTGTCATTTCATTAACTAACAAATCACAGCAGTGCTACTCATCTGGAAAATGGCATCTTCAAAAGCCTTCCCTCAATTTTTTTTCTGCCAAGAAATAACTCCCGCAATGAATAATCCTTTTCCTCAATTGAAAAAGTAATTCGTTAACTTTTCCCAGTGAAATTATCAAAGTGAACATCTCCCTCAATGATTTAAATAAAACTCCACCACTATTCAACCATTAAAAAGTACATGTTTAATATTCTCACTGAATTCAACGAAATGACTTCTACCTTCAAATGAGCCATGCGCATCATAAAATTTCATGAGAATGCTCATTTATTGTATCTATCAGATACGTAATTTTGTAATTCACTGGCCTGGAAAATGACTCTTCCAAAAGTTGCCCGAATTTCCATATTTTCAAAATTTTATTTAACTTTAAAATTGAATTTTATTTTTTTCAAGGTAAATTTTTTAATTCAACTTCAAAAAATTAAAATCAGTGACATCATTGTGAATTTGTCATTTCATTAACTAACAAATCACAGCAGTGCTACTCATCTGGAAAATGGCATCTTCAAAAGCCTTCCCTCAATTTTTTTTCTGCCAAGAAATAACTCCCGCAATGAATAATCCTTTTCCTCAATTGAAAAAGTAATTCGTTAACTTTTCCCAGTGAAATTATCAAAGTGAACATCTCCCTCAATGATTTAAATAAAACTCCACCACTATTCAACCATTAAAAAGTACATGTTTAATATTCTCACTGAATTCAACGAAATGACTTCTACCTTCAAATGAGCCATGCGCATCATAAAATTTCATGAGAATGCTCATTTATTGTACCTATCAAATACATAATTTTGTAATTCACTGGCCTGGAAAATGACTCTTCCAAAAGTTGCCCGAATTTCCATATTTTCAAAATTTTATTTAACTTTAAAATTGAATTTTATTTTTTTCAAGGTAAATTTTTTAATTCAACTTCAAAAAATTAAAATCAGTGACATCATTGTGAATTTGTCATTTCATTAACTAACAAATCACAGCAGTGCTACTCATCTGGAAAATGGCATCTTCAAAAGCCTTCCCTCAATTTTTTTTCTGCCAAGAAATAACTCCCGCAATGAATAATCCTTTTCCTCAATTGAAAAAGTAATTCGTTAACTTTTCCCAGTGAAATTATCAAAGTGAACATCTCCCTCAATGATTTAAATAAAACTCCACCACTATTCAACCATTAAAAAGTACATGTTTAATATTCTCACTGAATTCAACGAAATGACTTCTACCTTCAAATGAGCCATGCGCATCATAAAATTTCATGAGAATGCTCATTTATTGTATCTATCAGATACGTAATTTTGTAATTCACTGGCCTGGAAAATGACTCTTCCAAAAGTTGCCCGAATTTCCATATTTTCAAAATTTTATTTAACTTTAAAATTGAATTTTATTTTTTTCAAGGTAAATTTTTTAATTCAACTTCAAAAAATTAAAATCAGTGACATCATTGTGAATTTGTCATTTCATTAACTAACAAATCACAGCAGTGCTACTCATCTGGAAAATGGCATCTTCAAAAGCCTTCCCTCAATTTTTTTTCTGCCAAGAAATAACTCCCGCAATGAATAATCCTTTTCCTCAATTGAAAAAGTAATTCGTTAACTTTTCCCAGTGAAATTATCAAAGTGAACATCTCCCTCAATGATTTAAATAAAACTCCACCACTATTCAACCATTAAAAAGTACATGTTTAATATTCTCACTGAATTCAACGAAATGACTTCTACCTTCAAATGAGCCATGCGCATCATAAAATTTCATGAGAATGCTCATTTATTGTACCTATCAAATACATAATTTTGTAATTCACTGGCCTGGAAAATGACTCTTCCAAAAGTTGCCCGAATTTCCATATTTTCAAAATTTTATTTAACTTTAAAATTGAATTTTATTTTTTTCAAGGTAAATTTTTTAATTCAACTTCAAAAAATTAAAATCAGTGACATCATTGTGAATTTGTCATTTCATTAACTAACAAATCACAGCAGTGCTACTCATCTGGAAAATGGCATCTTCAAAAGCCTTCCCTCAATTTTTTTTCTGCCAAGAAATAACTCCCGCAATGAATAATCCTTTTCCTCAATTGAAAAAGTAATTCGTTAACTTTTCCCAGTGAAATTATCAAAGTGAACATCTCCCTCAATGATTTAAATAAAACTCCACCACTATTCAACCATTAAAAAGTACATGTTTAATATTCTCACTGAATTCAACGAAATGACTTCTACCTTCAAATGAGCCATGCGCATCATAAAATTTCATGAGAATGCTCATTTATTGTATCTATCAGATACGTAATTTTGTAATTCACTGGCCTGGAAAATGACTCTTCCAAAAGTTGCCCGAATTTCCATATTTTCAAAATTTTATTTAACTTTAAAATTGAATTTTATTTTTTTCAAGGTAAATTTTTTAATTCAACTTCAAAAAATTAAAATCAGTGACATCATTGTGAATTTGTCATTTCATTAACTAACAAATCACAGCAGTGCTACTCATCTGGAAAATGGCATCTTCAAAAGCCTTCCCTCAATTTTTTTTCTGCCAAGAAATAACTCCCGCAATGAATAATCCTTTTCCTCAATTGAAAAAGTAATTCGTTAACTTTTCCCAGTGAAATTATCAAAGTGAACATCTCCCTCAATGATTTAAATAAAACTCCACCACTATTCAACCATTAAAAAGTACATGTTTAATATTCTCACTGAATTCAACGAAATGACTTCTACCTTCAAATGAGCCATGCGCATCATAAAATTTCATGAGAATGCTCATTTATTGTATCTATCAGATACGTAATTTTGTAATTCACTGGCCTGGAAAATGACTCTTCCAAAAGTTGCTCGAATATTTTCAAAATTTTATTTAACTTTAAAATTGAATTTTAATTTTTTCAAGTTAAATTTTTTAATTCAACTTCAAAAAATTAAAATCAGAGACATCATTGTAAATTTGTCATTTCATTAATTAATAAATCACAGCAGTGTTACTCATCTGGAAAATGGCATCTTCAAAAGCCTTCCCTCAATATTTTTTCTGCCAAGAAATAACTCCCGCAGTGAATAATCCTTTTCCTCAATTGAAAAAGTAATTCGTTAACTTTTCCCAGTGAAATTATCAAAGTGAACATCTCCCTCAATGATTTAAATAAAACTCCACCACTATTCAACCATTAAAAAGTACATGTTTAATATTCTCACTGAATTCAACGAAATGACTTCTACCTTCAAATGAGCCATGCGCATCATAAAATTTCATGAGAATGCTCATTTATTGTATCTATCAGATACGTAATTTTGTAATTCACTGGCCTGGAAAATGACTCTTCCAAAAGTTGCCCGAATTTCCATATTTTCAAAATTTTATTTAACTTTAAAATTGAATTTTATTTTTTTCAAGGTAAATTTTTTAATTCAACTTCAAAAAATTAAAATCAGTGACATCATTGTGAATTTGTCATTTCATTAACTAACAAATCACAGCAGTGCTACTCATCTGGAAAATGGCATCTTCAAAAGCCTTCCCTCAATTTTTTTTCTGCCAAGAAATAACTCCCGCAATGAATAATCCTTTTCCTCAATTGAAAAAGTAATTCGTTAACTTTTCCCAGTGAAATTATCAAAGTGAACATCTCCCTCAATGATTTAAATAAAACTCCACCACTATTCAACCATTAAAAAGTACATGTTTAATATTCTCACTGAATTCAACGAAATGACTTCTACCTTCAAATGAGCCATGCGCATCATAAAATTTCATGAGAATGCTCATTTATTGTACCTATCAAATACATAATTTTGTAATTCACTGGCCTGGAAAATGACTCTTCCAAAAGTTGCCCGAATTTCCATATTTTCAAAATTTTATTTAACTTTAAAATTGAATTTTATTTTTTTCAAGGTAAATTTTTTAATTCAACTTCAAAAAATTAAAATCAGTGACATCATTGTGAATTTGTCATTTCATTAACTAACAAATCACAGCAGTGCTACTCATCTGGAAAATGGCATCTTCAAAAGCCTTCCCTCAATTTTTTTTCTGCCAAGGCATAACTCCCGCAATGAATAATCCTTTTCTTCAATTGAAAAAGTAATTCGTTAACTTTTTCCAGTGAAATTATCAAAGTGAACATCTCCCTCAATGATTTAAATAAAACTCCACCACTATTCAACCATTAAAAAGTACATGTTTAATATTCTCATTGAATTCAACGTAACGTCTACCTTCAAATGTGTAACAGCAGAGCAAACAGCCGTGTGCCATGCAGCCTCGACTCTCAACAGTTCCTGCCTCGTTTCCACACTCAAGTAACGCGGTGGTTTTCCAGGACTCTGTGCTAAAAAGCAATGCTGTCTCTCGTCGACATTCTCCGACTCTCTCATCACTCGAAACATCGTCTGGTAAACTTTAAACGTAAGTGCACAACGAGACCAATCTCCAATATTGCACTGCAAATAGAATCATGGATTCAACGTCAGTCATAATTAATGCAATTAATTATTCACTATTGGAAAATTGATCATGGAATTACAGGTGGTGTTTCGAAGAGCAGGAGATCGGGGCCCTTGAGAGCGAGAAATCTCGGTCTGTAACTCTGCCAGGGCTGGTTACTGTTGCTAACTGCCTCGTTCACCCATCCCATGTACTCTATGCGTTCGCCGACCCCGAAATTACGATTGTAGAGTTTCATCTGTAATTAATAGAATCGTGAATTTCCCTCATTAGGGGATGATCGATCGCCATTAGCAAACCGTTATTTCAGTGTACTCCGTTGGAAGGACGTGTTTGCGAAAGACCACAACTACAGACGAAATTGTTCACTTTTTAGTCATGAATCGAGAGGTTCTTTATTGATCAACATTTTTTAGGTAAATCTACAAATAGAGTGAATGGGTTTTCTTTATTGATGAAATGCTCGAGTCTAGATGAATGGGGTTCTAACAAGATAGATTTCAAAGGTGTTGAGAATATCCAAGTACTTTGGCTATTTTTCTCCAGTGGAATGCTTTTCTACTTCTGTGGTCGAACATCAGAGCTTTCATTTGAGCCCCATTTGACCCCAAGTTTTCGGATATTTTACATTGATTTTATTATTTAAACTTTGCAGGTCTGAATTTGAATTTCGATATTGAACCGCTAGATAATATTTTAAAAATCTGAAAGGAAATTGGAAAGTTTACTGTTGGAGGAAGATGATGAAATAATTTAAAAATTGCAATTTTTGAAGATTACAAGTATTTTATTTTATTCCATAAAAATCATCTGTTGGGATCGTACCAAATTCATTCACATTCAGAATTTTACCGGAAATGGATTTCATGCCTAAAAAGATAAGGTTTCCGAAAGTTTAAACAATTTCAATTATTTATTTATAAACAACGAATATTTAAAAAATAATATTTTTGTGCCAAATATCATTTAGATAGATTGATACAGACGCTGAATATTCATGATTTTTTTCAAATTTTTCTCACGCTATTTAATTAACAAATTTGATAATTGAAAACGGCTGAATCTATAGTCTGGTCTGTGCCAAACTCTAAAAGACACTAGGATATCCTCAACAATCGCTGCTAATGGATTTTCATAGAAACTCCACCATCTTCATTCAGAGTTCCCAGAGAATTTTAAAACTCAAAAGTTTTTTCTAAAGCGAATGAACGCAACTTCCAATTTGAGAACTATACTTGGTGTTTTTCAAAAAGCTAGCAATTAACGAAAAAGGTTCGCAAATCTTCTAGAATCCGACTTCAAAGTGAGATCAACTAATCTCATTTCGCCACTTCACCATTAAATCCCCCCCATCTCTTCACCCCCCACTCGCATCCTCTCTTTCTCCCCAAAAACATCCAATTACCCCCCCGCCCCAATTAGCAATTGCTCATTACCTGCAAATGCGTAAGCCCTGTGATGTTGTCAGTGATGTACTTGAGCCACTGACTGAGTATAGCACTATCATCGCAGTGAATAACCCCCGTTCTCGCCCCATTGAGTCCCCTCACTTCAAATGCATTTCTCCTCAGCTTGTCAGTCCCAAATATGTATCTTGTGACATAAGCCATCATTAAAGGTACTGAAAGGGATTTTGTGTGAAGAAAAATCGTTAATCAGCGGGTCTTTTCATGTGACAGCCTGTGAAATATTAAGGAAAGAGCGGCGACGGATAGATGTAAAATCTCTCACCTGTGATGACGTCGACCCATTTCTTCAAGTGGGTCGACGATGAGGACGTGTTCGATCCATGTCTACTGTGTCCACTCTGAGGACTGCCAGATCGTCTATTGGGGGACACCCACTCCTCCTCGTCATCACCGTTCGCTGCGTTATCCAATTTCTCCTCTTTTTCTATTGCTCGAGAGATACCAATTAGAGATTGGGAATTGCAAGAAGGGGATCGATTAATTTTTATGACTTACCGTTCTTTTGGAGAAATGGCTTTGCTGCACGGTAATGCTTCACTGTCAGAACTACGATGTCGCCGGCGTTACGGAGGATATTTACAGCGTCGTCGTGATTGCAGGCTGTTATGTATTCACCATTTACTGAAATCAGGTGAAGGCGATTGGATTTATATAGATCATTGGGAGGTTAATTAATTTACTTGGGAGGTCAGATTTTTTTTCAAGGGGAAGCCTGAGGGCCGCGGGTTATTGAAGGGAAGAGCTCCTTGTAATTCCTCAATGTTCCAGGCATGTGAAGACCGATAATTGTTTAAAAAAAAACTCACTGTATCTCAGTTTTAGAGAAATAGAACAGGGCGCGCGCGAAACGCGCGTATTGTTTCGTGGGTGCCGGAATAGTAAAACCTTACCGTTTCTCGAAATGTTCAGTAAAAATTACGGAACTCACAATTCGCTCACTGATTACGGAGTCGACTCTGCAAATTTAAGTGACGGTATCGTAATTTTTCACAGATTCAAATAAAAATTACGGAAAATTTCCTGCAACCACATTTCGCTCCGGAATTACGGAAAAGATATGTAATTTCTCTGTAATAATGGCGGAAAAATGAATGGTTTCAACAAAGTTCCTCACAATGAGAATTTAATTGTTGAATAATTTATTCGGAATCGTCATAATCCTCTTCATCTTCTTCTTCGTTTCCCTTTTGCTTTTTACGAGGGAGGAACGATTTTATTTGTAGGGATGTATTATGTACTAAATACATATATACTATCTTATATACTTTTTATTACAGTAAAGAATGAATTTCTCTTTTTTTTCAATTATTACTGTAAATAAAAGATTACAGTACATGAAGAAAAATATACTTAGATATATTACATTAATTGATAAGCGGAATCGAGGCTTCAAAAATCGTTACACTGGATTTGTTAAAAGTGGATACCAATTTTTTTTCACCAAAACTTTTTAAAACATGGGTTGATAAAATATTAGGAATTGTGTTCTCGCTGTTGGCGATGGTGAAAAGAATGCTCTAGGAAGTTTTTCCTTTTGTCAATTTGCTACAGATAAGAAACCAATTTCTTTGGGAGTTGCAACGAACTAGTCGGGATAGCTTTTAAAAAATTGGAGACATTGAATGCAGAGGATTTATAAGATGAGAAAGAGGAAATTGAAGTATAAAAATATGATGGTAAGGATCAGGGGAAAATCTGGTTCTGTATTCAGTGTATTTACTCAATCTCCGGTCATTATTATCGGTTATCTTCTCAAACTTCACAGGAACGAGTAACTGTTGAAATTTCTGTCTGATTTTGGCCGATTCTATTAACAAATTACGCAGCTTGTCTGCGATTTTATTCAATGGACGCATTCAGTAGAAAATGCTCTATAGAATAACTCAATGGAATTCATTTTTTTACTACAACTTATTTTGTTGCCACATTTTCTATAGAAATTCCCCGTCTCAAATTTTCTATATTTTTTTCTTCCCTTATTTTTAAGATCTAATTTTCTATTGGAAAAATGAGGTAATCCTCCTAAAACTGCGTGCGTAACGAAATATTAAATGAGGATTGAATGACAATTCCTCTGTTCTTCCTATTCGGAGAGTGTCACTTAAAATTGAATTTGGATAAAGCACTAATTGAATAAAAACAGATTGCAGGTGAAAAGCGTAAAAAAAACTTCAATAGAATTCGATTTTCTTAACGAAACTTATTCTATTGTCAAATTGTCTATAAAAATTCACCGGCTCAAATTTTCTGTATTTTTTTCTTTCCTTATTTTTACGATCAAGTTTTCTGTTGTAAAAATGACAGAAAATCCTCTGACTGCGTGCGTAACGAAATATTAAATGAGGATTGAATGACAATTCCTTTGTTATCATCAAGTTGAACTGACCCATCTCATTTGAATGAATGAGATAACTTCTTCCTTTGCGGCGAGTGTCACAGATGCACTTAAAATTGAATTTGTATGAAGCGCTAATTGAATAAAAACAGAGTGAAGGTGAGAAGCGTGGAAAAGATCGAGTATTCCCAACTTCACTGTTATTTCTTCTCTGAAAAATCAATAACGTGAAACTCCTCCACAAATATTCAACTTCATCAGCATGACTCTCAGCTCAACAAAAAGTTCTAGGGTAATTCCGTTGAGTCCTGCATTCAGTACAGAAAAAAAAATATTCTAAACACACCAAAAAGTGAATGCATAATTGGTAACGAAATTGAATAAAATGTCTGGCAGATATACCGCAGATATAGAAATGACAGTAGATATGAGATACTTCTGCACTCCAGATATGACACGAAGCCAATGAATAAACGATTTATCACGAGCGATTGGCAGTGACATCTCGACCATATTTTAATACTCCCAGCTATTGGATATCCCAAGCAAGCAGTCAACTATTTCAATCAATGAATATTTGAGAGCCATAAATGCAGTGAAAATCGAATTTACAGAGAGCTATATTTAATGAGGGGAGTCTGGGAGACTGGAGGAACATTGAAGAGTCGGAGATGAGCATTTCTAACTCCAGTATTTTTCATCTTTTCATGTAAAATGTAAATTCACGGGATGAAATCTTCAACGATTCCAACTTCATTAGCATGATGCATCCCATCCGCAGTTTATCAGTAATTTCAAGGGGGAAATTTTAATTGCCTCGAATAAATTCAGTAGTGCAGTGGTAAAATGCGATGCGTATGGAATATTTGAATCCAGAGGGGGTGGTGAAATTGTTGTGAAAAACATTTTTGCGAATGCTAAATTTTTTTTTGGGACAACGATGGGATATGAATTAATTTTGCATAATCGATGCGTCTTCACATAACTCGATTCTAATTGAATGGTGAGCGGGACGGAGAAAAATTCCAGAAAAATTACTGTACCAGCACAGGCAAATTTTCTGGGCACTGAGAGAAAAACAAACACGTTGTCAAACAAGTCTTGTTTGGGCCAACAAAATCGCTAGTTGAAAACTGCCAAAAAAGAATTTGTTTAGTTCGAATTTGAAAGTCTCAAACATGAATAATTGTTCTGCTTTCGACAGCAATGAAATATTTGGCTCAAGAGGCGAATAATTCACACCAGACGGTGCCTTTTCAGGTTGAAAATATCTCACATAAAGGAAAATTTATCAACAAATATTTTATCCTTAAGTTACAAGATTCCTATCAGATCATTATTATTGTTTCATTTAAGGGTTCATTTCTTGTCTGTGATTATTAGACAGCCGAAAAACTACTATTCCTTGTTTCGCATGAAACAAAGATTTTTCGGGAGCAAAATACGTATAAGAGTATCGAACAACGAAAGAGTAGTGCTAGAACTGACATTTCTTGCGTGTACAGAGAATGCAATTTTTTTTTAACTACTAAATCTATTTTTGCGACAAAAATTTTTCGTTCCGGCGCACTCTGCATGTTTGGCCCAAAAAAATCCCTTTTTTGATAATTTTCAAAAAACTATTTTCTTGGCACAAGCAAGACTTGTTTGAGAACTTTGTCGTTTTTCTCTCAGTGTGGAGTACAAGAATTTTTGAGACAATAACAATTACGAATTAGTTTTTTGAAATTCGACTCTTACACAGCTAATTTCGTTCTGTTTCATATAAAAATTTGCGACATTCATGTGAAATAGCCCGAAAAATGTTTCTGAAAGAGTGAAAAAAATATTTTAAATATTGTATGGACAATTAAAAAAAATAATACTTCGATAATTTATAAATCTTGCCCCTGCGAAACTCTAGCCATCTCCGAACATAACAAAACACTTCATTCCAAAAAACCACTTAAACCCTCCCCTCAATGGACAAAACCTTCCTAAAGCGATTGGCCAACGTGTGAATATCGAATTACCCAGAAAATCCAATAAAATCAACAATAGCCGATAAGCCCGAAGACTTTTTAACTCAGTAATGAGACATGATCGCCCGATAAATAGACCAGTTTTACCATAAAAGATTCATTGTGACGAGCCTACGATATATGAATACTTTCAACTATCGGAGAAGCTGTCCAAGTCAATTGTACCCCAAGGGGGCATGAAGCCCGATCGGTTGTGCTGGGGGTATGAAATATTCATAGACGTACTGGCCTATTTGAATGTACAAAGAATACTGGGAATTGTCGAGTCGTACAGAAATAAGGGCATGTTTCATTCACCTTTGATAATTGCATCTCCAACAAACAATTGACCGCACTGGTCTGCCGCTTGACTCTTGTATATTCGTGATATGAGCACTGGCAGTTTGTGCTCAGCACCGCCCTTGATACTCAGACCAAGTCCACCAACTTTTTGACGTGTTATCTGCACCATTCGCTCTTTAGCGTCCAGCGGCGGCTTGTTGTGATTCGCTGCCTGCTAATGGGCAATACACATACTAAATTTTTTTTCCCCATGTTTTTTTAAGAATATCCCAGTAGGGTAAGCACACGGAGAGAAATTTTTTAGGAAAATTCTAGTGCTACACCGGGAAAGAGACGCAAAGTGACGGCCAGGAAAAAATTCTAATGCCAGCACTAGAAATTTTATTGGGGAAAACGTGAATTTTTCCCCGTATTTTTGTGAAAATTTCACAGAAATCCCCTGAAATTTTACCAGAAATACCAAGAAATTTTACCTTAACAGCACTAGAATTTTTCACAGCCGGTGGATTGTCATTTTTTCCAGTACTCGTACTAGAATTTTTATAGAAAATTTCTCTCCGTGCAGGTCAATTTCTGGACGGTTTCAACATGCATTGAATATTCTATAAATCAAATGAAAATTGTACTGATTGTTTCACCTTCCAAGAATATTACTCGTGTATTATCACGTGATCAATTATTTTTTCTACTGATCGAAGTTTAATAAATTGACAAAATATGGCCCAGTCGTCCAAAAATTGGAGACTTCGGCTGCATTCTACTTATTTCTTAATTTAGTTATTCTTTGTTTTGGTATTTTCACTTTAAACAATGTTTTTTCTGGTAATTAAAATATTCTTGAAGGTATGGAAGCCATCACATCCCCATTTAGGGGATTTTTTTCATCCTATCACTCGAATTTCCCTTAACCGTCCAGCAATTGGCCTGTTCACTCTACTTTGGCTACTTTTTCTCCAGTGAAATTCTTTCCTACTTTTGTAGTCGATCATCAAAGCGTTCATTTGAGCCCCATTTGATTTTATTATTTAAACTTTGCAAGTCTGAATTCGAATCTCGATATTGAACCGTTAGAAAATATTCAAAAAAAAAATTGTTTTCTATTAAATATTATTATCACATTCTATTAAAAAATTGTAGTTTTGAAAATTACCACCTTTTTCTATAAATAATTTATAATCAATAAATTTTGCACCATAAAAATCATTGGTTCGGAATCGTAACAAATTTATTCACAAAAAATAAAGTTTTCGAAAGTTTAAACAATTTCAATTATTTATTTATGCACCACGAATGTGTAAAGAAATAATAATTCTATGGAAAATGTAATTTTAATGACGTTGAGCATTCGTGATTTTTTTTTGAATTTTTCTCACGCAATTTAATTGACAAATTTGATGATTGAAAATGGTCTAGTCTATAGTGTGGTCGGTACCGAATTAACTGTAAAAGATAATTGGATATCATTAAAATGTATTTTAGTATATTTTATTCAGAAAACGAGGTAAAGTAAGCGAAATTAATTAAATAAATATTGTGACATTTGCGCATTTTATTTCTACTTTCACACAATGTTTTAAATATTTAATTCAGTCCAAATTTATCCAAATGGAACCCGAGAGGAGAATGACAGTTGCACAAAATAAAATTTCGTTCAAAATTACTCAAAAAATCTAACATTAACCAGAAATCTACCAAAAAATCATAATTAAAATTCACAAATTACATTCCAAAAATTCTATCATTATCATCATCATTACTATCACTAAAATATAGTAAATTCCAATAGACTTATTGCCATATCCACCAGAGATCTATCAAAAACATCTCCAAATGTTTGCGCGCATACTATCAAACTACATAAAATACTGTTCTCCAAATTCTCAAAAATCCCATTATTACCCCACCCCCGTCACCCGAGAAAAAACTCAGTCTCAACTGCAATAAAAGGAAGCAATTTTACCTCTAAATCTTCCCGCTGTAGCTTGAGCACTTCCATCGACAAATGCAATCGCATGGGTACCGGTTTGCTCTTGCCATCGCTGACAGTAACCATGCCCGTCCGGACCTGAAGAATGATCCTATTGTAACATATTCAACCTCCTCCATATTCAAGTATAAAAATCCCCCTCCCCCAGAATATAAAAACCCAAGCAGAAACCCTCGAACAGCGGAAGAAGTCATTAAACTTGTAGATGCAAATGTCTGAAATCGCAACATCCTAATTATTCAAATTTTAGATTCAGAGTTCAGTTATACTCTAATTCTATGTAGGCTAATTAATTCATGTAACATTTTTGGGTTGTCCTTAGGAGGTGATTGTTACCCCAGGACATAGTCATAAAGCTAAATAAATAAATAAATAAATAAATAAATAAATAAATAAATAAATAAATAAATACATAAATAAATAAATAAATAAATACTAAAAACGACTCGAGAAAAAACCCCTGAAATACAAGATCTCCCCCCCAAATATAAATAATTTCGAATCCTCATTAAACCGTTAGCCATGCTCCTCCCCTTTAAAGATTAATCTAGGCATGAAGTATAGACACGAGAGCGGTTAAATCGCGGTCGTAGAAACGATAAAGCGCTCCAAGGGTATACTCGACTTATTGATTTCGATAATAGTGAAATAAAAAGTGGGTAGAGAGGTCCGAGTGATCGACCGGCAGAGAAATACACCCGTTGGGCACAATTTTCCCCCCAGAATTATTCAAAAAATGAGAATAAAAAGATTAGAATTTGACAATCAATACCTTGAGTTTCTGATCAATCTTCTCCTCGATCGGAGTACTCATCTTCGTCGCGTTGATTCTCATTATTTTATCTATACAAAATAGCGACCTGATGCACCCGTCGTAATCCAGAAATAGCGCATAGTTTCGAGAAGGGACTCGAGTGACTTCCCGACACAAATGCACCTCGTAACCAACATTTTTCCCTCCCTTGTATTTACTTTCTACGACTCTTTATTCATCCCTGAGTCTTGATGATTGTTTTTTTTTAATTCTCAGACCCGCCTATCGATTCTCGAGGCTGGCGTCTGTTTGATAACTGTAGCACGTAATTCTAGAGCACCTCATCCGGTGTCACTGGGAATTCTACAACCCGTCAACTGTCAAAGCGACATTTGGAGCAGCGAGAACGATCTATTCATCGTGACGCTCCTCTCGCCCTGCGTTTGCCCCATCCACTGGCTTCAACTGCTTCTGTGCACCCAAATTCTTGAGGTTTTTTTATCCTCATTTTTTTAAGTGGTTGGGGGAGGGATTTACTGCGCATTCGGGACCACGCAAGGTGCGCCCGATTGAGTGCGCGGGAGGAGGTCAGGGAAATTTGAAGTATCGGCAGAGAAATTGTCGATTTTAAGGAAAGAAAACCCTTATTTCAAAAATCAAGTGACAACAGGTGGGTTTAAACGGTCTTCAGCAATTTTATTTAGAGAAAATGAAGTTGAAGTTGAAGAATTCTTTGCTTCAACTTCATTTCCACGCCGTTAACCTGTTGTCATCTGATTTTTGAAATAATTACAAGGGTCAGAAAAGTCTGTTCAGAAAACCAGAAGTTGTTGTAATGACCCCGAAAATGAAATGTTGAATTTCGATGATTTGTCCAAGTTTCAGGATGTCTTAATTCATCCTGAAACGATTTCTCCTGAACTAATGAACCGATCCATTTTTTTTTCAATGCGTCTTCATATAACTTAGAACTGATTAGATCGCGCAAACGATTACCTCAGGAGTTTGTTAGTTATTCGCATAAAATTTGTAAAAAAAATATCAAAAAGATAGTGTGACACTTGGATATCCTTAAAGGCTTTATTTAGCTCAAGAAATAATTTGTTTTTGTTTTTTTAAAACTATTCCCTTTATGTGAATAGAAATGAAAAGAAGAATCAGGTTTTCATTCCGAGTAAAAATAGTTCTCCAAAATAATCCTAGATTGTCATTTGATAAATAAAAATACCCAATGCCCATGGGTTTGTTGACCCCGTCACTACGTCGCGTGACACAAAACTCACGAAAGGTACATACTGGCTATCCAGTTTCACAGCAAATCCCACAATCCGAGCTTTGCAGTCTCACAATACCACCAAATACCTTGTCATGAAATAAATCCACTCGTGTCGATTAACCAATCAATATATTTCTGTACAACACAATTTAACTGATTATCCTAAAACATCATACACAGAAATTCGTTGATCCTAGGCGTTGACCCTAGGCACTCTCTCATAAAAATAAATAAAAAGAGACAAAGAGAATTCATAAAGAAAAAATAAAGTCATCTGCACTGTCCAATTTGCTACAACTGTACAAAATAATCCCCACCCACCCCCGCGTCATCCCTGTATGTAAAAAATTTAAGCCATCCTTGCGGATTGTAACACTGAGCATTAAATTGTTCTAGGTATTTTTTAACTCCTAAATTTTCTTAGGTATTGAAATAAGTCGTGAAGTGGTGGAAGAAATCCAAAATACGTTCACCTATTCCTCAGATATCGCCCAAACCATCAAATTCATCGAAAGAAGGCATTCGATTTTTTTTGCGACGTGCGAAAAAAATTCATGGAAAAACTTTGCGAATTTGCTAGGAAATTCTATTGGATTTCTATTAGTTTTTGGTCGATTGTAGTAAAGAATTCCACAGCTTATTTGCGCGTTGTTTTTGGAAATATTCCACGTAAAAGTTGATTAAGAAAAATTTTAATACACGAGAATTTAAATTAAAAATTCTATTTTTCTATTCAACATATTCTATCGAGACATTTTCTGTAGAAATTCCTCGGCTCAAAACCTCCATTATTTCGCTTGATTTATCAAATGTATACAGAAGAATAACGAAGTGGAAAAAAATAGAAAATTCATGTTGAAGAATTTCTATAAAAAGTTCCTCAATAGAAAAAATGTACAGAAACATGAAATTCTACTGAGTAATTTTATAAAAGACTTCCTATTAGATATTGTTTATAAACAATAGAATCTTCCAAAACCCAAAGAATCGTCACCAGCCCAAAATTCTCATAAAATTGCAGGCGGCTCTATCTTCGATACAGCAGTAATTCTACGTGGATACGTCCATGTTGTTTCCTTCTTTCTCGAATTTACTAGAAACTTCTTGCATTCCCTCGAATTTTCACGAAATTCCTTGAATTCCCTCGAAATTTCTAGAAACACCTTGAATTTGTTCGAAATTTCAAGAAACGTTTCGATTTATCCCGAAATGTCTAGAATTTTCTAGAATTCCGACAGATGGTGCTGCACATAAGAACAGTTTCCCAAAATGACCCCCCCATATTGAAACCATAGACCTATTCACGTCAAAAAGTGTCTCATGCCCCTCTCAACAAATATTTACGAGATAAACTCTCGTGAATAACCCACCCTTCCTCTTCCCATGTCCCCCCACCACTTCCCACAGAACCCCTAATTAAAAAACAATGGTCTTCAAAAAATCATAGGCAGCATTGATGACGCCCCAGCTGATGAAAGACCTCATATAATTCAAATGCACCCCCTGATAAAAGCTCCTAACGCTCCTATTCCTGCTGATCCAAACGTCCCTCAGCGAAACACTCAATTTCTCAAAGTCCCCCCCGATTTTCGACTGCATGTGAATCTTAATGACATTCATGGGGTAGAATAAAGTGCTCGTGAAGCCTCCGATGAGGGCTCCAGTCACGAAGTTAGAGAATAAAGTTCGCTCATCACCGAGGATCTCCTTCGACTGATCCCTCAGTGTGAAAAAAGTGAGATTGGATAAGCCATTTCTCATTATTATGGGAACTAGTCCCCTGTAGCACTCGGTGACTCCGTGATGACTGAGAAGGTACTTGAATGCGTCAGGAGTATTCTTAAACTTATTGTGATACCTCCAGTCCTGGAGGAGGGTCTGCACTCTCTCCAGGGGCATGAGAATGGCCTCAACCCCGCCGGCGAAGTTGGCAGCGATGATTTTCGAAAAAACAGGGTGATGAGTGAGAATTGTCAGTCTCGTTCTACTTCCCTCGTACACTGAGAACATTATTGACAGGGAGAGAGTCTTTTGACACAGGGGAGGGAGAATTCCTCGGTACAACAGACCCAATCCCTCGCGCGACAATTGTCTCACTGCTGTTGTCGCGGGAACTGCCTCCAGAATCTGACGGAATATTATCTTGTTTATGGGGTACGTCACGGTTACGTTTATCACAGCTGCGCCCCAGCCGCAGATGAATTCACGGGTGTCGTTTGATGTCAATTTTAGGAGGGTGCCTATTGTTACTTCTTGGGCTCGTGCATTCGGGTGCTCCACTTCCAGGTCGGCGGCGGAGACCGAGGGAACTGGAGAGTACTCCGTTCTCGACCAGGTTGGGGGGGTGGACATTGTTGTGTCCAGTGGTTTATCTGGAATGAGAATTTTTAGAGATGACGGGGTGATGGGAAATTAAAGGTTGAATGTTATTTGCTGGAAATTTTGGGGTTTGGCATTTTATTTTGATCGGCGAGACAACAAATTTTCGTTTTCGGGAATGTGTCACTGATTTTTAGAAATCTATTCACTGAAATTCGACGTTGGATTCATTAAAATTAGAGATGGGTTTAGTGATAAGAGTTTATTTGCCTTTTTCGTTTGAGGGCAGAGAAAACAATTTTTTTGATTTTCAGGAACGTGTCATGGATTCTTAAGAATCTGTCACTGAAATTCTGTGATAGATTCGTAAAAATCTGTGGGATTTTCCTGTAATTTAGTGACAATCTTGTTTTATGTAATTTTTTATATAATTCGGAATGTCCGTTTGTCCGGAAATTTATGGAAAATTGCAGGGAGTTCAAGAAAGATTTAGAACGGTACAAAATTATCTGGAAAATACGCGCGTCGTCTAAAAAACTCGACGATTTTCTGAGGCAGAATTTACCAGAATAATGGAATATTCTAAAAACCGTTAGAATAATGCTTCGAAAAATCATGGAAGGTTCTAGAAAGTTATAAAAAACTCCAGATTGATACAGCAGTTTTCTGCGAGGGAATTTTAACCTGATTTAATCGTAAAATTACGTAAAAGTTATCTTATCTTAATTCTATAAATTTGAGGTGTTCTTGCAGAAAAAACCTTTTCATGAATTTCGATAAATCTGCGAGTTGAAGAGAGATATCTGCAAAATCATGTGCTCATTCCAAAAATTCAACAATTGACTTCTTAAATACATTGAAAATTCTCTCTCATTTTAATATCGAAAAAATTGTAAATGTAAATATCGAAAAATATTTCTCAAAATATTTGAAAAACTGATTCATTTTGAATGACATTTCCTCAAGAAAACGCCTTGAAAAAAATTCGATGAATTGTTCCCCGTAAAACTGATTTTGTCCTCCAAAATTATTCCCCACTTCCACCAAATAAGAAAAATATATTTTCCTGAAATCAACCGGAGGATAAAATTTCCCATTCTTCATCCAATGCAAAAAAATATTCACCTCTAAAAATGATCAACTCTCACATGTTTTCTCGACTCATTATCTCTTCTCCCACATTCTGAGGTAACAATCATGGAATACTATCAAAATAAAAAAAATATATTTCCCTGAAATGAACCGGGGGAAAAAAATTTCCCATTCTCCATCCAATGCAAAAAAATATTCACCTCTAATAATGATCAACTCTCACATGTTTTCTCAACTCATTATCTCTTCTCCCACATTCTGAGGTAATAATCACGGAATACTATAAATTACGAACATGTTTCGAATTCAAAATTGGGTCATCTGTGTCCCTCATCATGGTCTCAGGCTCCGCAAATAAGACGTGAAAATTTCAGTGACATTCTGACTCGTCGTTCCCGTATTTGTTAATTATTACAGCACAGTAAACTCGTTATGGAATTACATAACCAAAAACAGCGGGGCAATTCGGAGCAGAGCCTCCGCGGAGTCACGTACTCCCCGACGATTTCACTCAACACTTCGTGATGAGGAGATTCAGCTGATCATGATTTTAGGTCGAATGTTTTGAATCGAGAGTTAAAAACCCTGGGGTTGACAATCGATGGCTGTTCACTACTATTTTCGAGTGATTATGATGATCAGCGTAGTCTCCACCTGCATTAACACAACATAACCTCGGAGAGACGTGCGGAAATGACATCAGTTCAGTTATCTACGTGTCATAGACGTCCACTCGGTCTATTCTATTGACAACTAGACGTTTTGTCAGTTCATTGTGACAGATATTGATAGCCAGTGTTCCAGCGTGGACTTTTAAAATGTGAGCATTTGTTTGGTTCTTTGGAGTATTTATTTTGTATTTTTAGTTCGGAGCAAGCCTTCCTGTACGAGTTTAAATAGCAAGGGGAGGGGGAATCGTAGTTAATAATTTGTTGTTCAATGTCCTGTGGCATTTAAAAGGGTCGAAGTTGAATTTTTAAACGGGATATGTGATTTTTATGGCCCAGGATTGGTGGAAGAAATTTTGGAGCAGCGCCCGGCTGCTCCAAAATGACATCGATCACTTATTTGATTAATGGAGCGGGAATTGTTCACTGAAACTTGATTTAGAGAAACTCTTGTTTATTCCATTTTGCAGAGAATGATATATGAATGAGTGATATTTTGGAGTAACAATGAAAATTGCTCCAAAATAGAATTGTTTGATTTGAGTTCATGCTTGTGTTTTAATTCGGAGCAAACATTTCTATCGAAGTAGAAATATCAAGGCAAGGGGAAACTGGAAATAGTACTTTGTTGTTTAATATTGTGTGGTATTTGAAAGGGTTAACATTTAATTTTTTGGGGGACACATTTGTTTTTTTGGTCGAGATTTCGCGGAAGAAATTTTGGAGCAGCTTTCGGCCGCTCCAAACTGACGTCGATCACTTATTTGATTAATGGAGCTGGAATTATTTAATGAAAATTGATTTAGAAAAACTCTTGTTTATTCCATTTTGCAAGCAATGATATTTGAATGAGTGATATTTTGGAGTAACAATTAAAATTGTTCCAAAATAGAATTGTTTGATTTGAGTTGATGGTTGTGTTGTAATTCGGAGCAAACATTTCTATCGAAGTAGAAATATCAAGGCAAGGGGAAACTGGAAATAGTAGTTTGTTGTTTAATATTGTGTGGCATTTGAAATGGTTAACATTTAATTTTTTGAAAGGGATGTTTGGGTTTTAATCGAGGTTTCACGGAAGAAATTTTGGAGCAGCATTCGGCTCCTCTAAAATGACATCGATCACTTATTTGATTAATGGAGCGGGAATTGTTCACTGAAACTTGATTTAGAGAAACTCTTGTTTATTCCATTTTGCAGAGAATGATATATGAATGAGTGATATTTTGGAGTAACAATGAAAATTGCTCCAAAATAGAATTGTTTGATTTGAGTTCATGCTTGTGTTTTAATTCGGAGCAAACATTTCTATCGAAGTAGAAATATCAAGGCAAGGGGAAACTGGAAATAGTACTTTGTTGTTTAATATTGTGTGGTATTTGAAAGGGTTAACATTTAATTTTTTGGGGGACACATTTGTTTTTTTGGTCGAGATTTCGCGGAAGAAATTTTGGAGCAGCTTTCGGCCGCTCCAAACTGACGTCGATCACTTATTTGATTAATGGAGCTGGAATTATTTAATGAAAATTGATTTAGAAAAACTCTTGTTTATTTCATTTTGCAGAATAATATATGAATGGGTGATATTTTGGAGTAACAATTAAAATTGCTCCAAAATAGAATTCTTTGATTTGAGTTGATGGTTGTGTTTTAATTCGGAGCAAACATTTCTATCGGAGTAGAAATATCAAGGCAAGGGGAAACTGGAAATAGTAGTTTGTTGTTTAATATTGTGTGGCATTTGAAAGGGTTAACATTTAATTTTTTGGGGGGCATATTTGTTTTTTTGGTCGAGATTTCGCGGAAGAAATTTTGGAGCAGCTTTCGGCCGCTCCAAACTGACGTCGATCACTTATTTGATTAATGGAGCTGGAATTATTTAATGAAAATTGATTTAGAAAAACTCTTGTTTATTTCATTTTGCAGAATAATATATGAATGGGTGATATTTTGGAGTAACAATTAAAATTGCTCCAAAATAGAATTCTTTGATTTGAGTTGATGGTTGTGTTTTAATTCGGAGCAAACATTTCTATCGGAGTAGAAATATCAAGGCAAGGGGAAACTGGAAATAGTAGTTTGTTGTTTAATATTGTGTGGCATTTGAAAGGGTTAACATTTAATTTTTTGGGGGGCATATTTGTTTTTTTGGTCGAGATTTCGCGGAAGAAATTTTGGAGCAGCTTTCGGCCGCTCCAAACTGACGTCGATCACTTATTTGATTAATGGAGCTGGAATTATTTAATGAAAATTGATTTAGAAAAACTCTTGTTTATTCCATTTTGCAAGCAATGATATTTGAATGAGTGATATTTTGGAGTAACAATTAAAATTGTTCCAAAATAGAATTGTTTGATTTGAGTTGATGGTTGTGTTGTAATTCGGAGCAAACATTTCTATCGAAGTAGAAATATCAAGGCAAGGGGAAACTGGAAATAGTAGTTTGTTGTTTAATATTGTGTGGCATTTGAAATGGTTAACATTTAATTTTTTGAAAGGGATGTTTGGGTTTTAATCGAGGTTTCACGGAAGAAATTTTGGAGCAGCATTCGGCTCCTCTAAAATGACATCGATCACTTATTTGATTAATGGAGCGGGAATTGTTCACTGAAACTTGATTTAGAGAAACTCTTGTTTATTCCATTTTGCAGAGAATGATATATGAATGAGTGATATTTTGGAGTAACAATTAAAATTGCTCCAAAATAGAATTGTTTGATTTGAGTTGACACTTGTGTTTTAAATTTAAAGCAGACATTTCTATCGGAGTAGAAATATCAAGGCAAGGGGAAACTGGAAATAGTACTTTGTTGTTTAATATTGTGTGGCATTTGAAAGGGTTAACATTTAATTTTTTGGGGGGCATATTTGTTTTTTTGGGCGAGATTTCGCGGAAGAAATTTTGGAGCAGCTTTCGGCCGCTCCAAAATGACATCGATCACTTATTTGATTAATGGAGCGGGAATTGTTCACTGAAACTTGATTTAGAGAAACTCTTGTTTATTCCATTTTGCAGAGAATGATATATGAATCAGTGATATTTTGGAGTGACAGTCACCTGTTCGAAAATAGAATTGTTGATACTTGTGTTTTAAATTCGGAGCAAATATTTCTATCAGAGTAGAAATATTAAGGGAAGGGGGAATATGAAATTAGTAGTTTGTTGTTTAATATTGTGTGACATTTGAAAGGGTTAATATTGAATTTTTTTTGGGGGGGGAGGATATTTAATTTTTATGGTCGAGGTTTCGCGGAAGAAATTTCGGAGCGGCGTTCGGCTGCTCCAAAATGACTTCAATCACTTATTTGATTAATGGAGCTGGAATTATTCAATTAAAATTGATTTGAAGAAACTCTTGTTCATTCCATTTTGCAGAGAATGATATATGAATCAGTGATATTTTGGAGTGACAGTCACCTGTTCGAAAATAGAATTGTTGATACTTGTGTTTTAAATTCGGAGCAAATATTTCTATCAGAGTAGAAATATTAAGGGAAGGGGGAATATGAAATTAGTAGTTTGTTGTTTAATATTGTGTGACATTTGAAAGGGTTAATATTGAATTTTTTTGGGGGGGGAGGATATTTAATTTTTATGGTCGAGGTTTCGCGGAAGAAATTTCGGAGCGGCGTTCGGCTGCTCCAAAATGACTCCAATCACTTATTTGATTAATGGGGCTGCTTTGTGTATGTCTTTCAATAAAATGGGGTTACAAGCAAATTTAACAAGACTAACGTATTTAACATTCCAACTCTATCCTGGATATCGTGAAAAAGAATAGAAAATATTTTGGAATAATAACAGTTTGCTCCAAAATCAAATGTAGACATTATATAATTAATGAAACTCTATCAAATTGTCAACTCATTTGTTAATCTTTTCATCAGTTTACCTATCCAATACAATTAAACTTGAAGAGAAAAACATGAAAACAATTAATTACTCCTTTTTTAGATAAGCATGCGCCAATTAAAGGGAAAAACGAAAGAGACGAATAAACAGAAGAAGGAGCGAAGGAAGGAGTTTATCGAGAATAAGCAACGAGTGTTTACTATTGTTCTACCAACGCTGGCTGCTGTTGTCGTGCTAATTGCCGCATACGTGTACATCAAGACACGTCCCAAGACTCTGGAATTTTAAGTTGGAGTTGTAGTGAAATGAGTCGATCATCGATAAAATATCCCCAATTTTTATTATATCGTCACAAGGAGAAGAACAATAATTGTGTTTTGTGAGGCTTCTTCAACTACTAAGTATTTTAATATAAGAAAAATCGATATTGCTTTAAATTTTGATGTTGAATCTTGTGAATCTTATTATGATTGTAATCCAGTGTAGAAATTATGCAAATGTATTCGGACAATTTGTAATAATTGTAAAGAGTATTGTGTGATGTTGTTGCTGGAACAGACTGTTTTCCCTTTGAAATAAATGTTGTTATGTATGGGACCAAAATATAATTGAACTATGTTTTGTAATGAATAAGTGGAGGTAGTTATTGAAAAATGACTGCTTTTCGAGATAAGTGCTGTCAAAATATTACTATTTACACTTAATCCTGAGTTAATTTTTGTCGATCGCAGTAATTATTCATAGATAAATTTTCAATTGGCTTTTCGGTTTCTTTATTAATTAAATTAAATGTTACACCAACGTTTTACCCCTCATTGGGGCCCTCTTCAGGGTCAATAGGGATTTATACTTAATATTATTATTTTTTTCACTTTTCCATGAATTTGAGCTGAAACATTGGGAAAATTGTCATTGAAAAAATCACTGTGTAAAAAATATTTCGAAAATGCGACGCGCGAGAAACGAGAAATGGCGCTGCTGCTGTCGAATCAGCGCTGTGGTGGCAACTCAGAGAACTTCAAATCTGCCAAGTCTCTCAAGGCGTGGGGCTGATAGCTTGGCTGATAGTAAACAAACACATCTTCCCACGAAATCTCAATTCCGATCGCAAAAAATGGGTGCGCAGTTGAATCTTGGAGTTCGTTCGAACTCAGGCACCTTTTCGACGATAAAGCTGAGTGATGTCGATCTTAAAACCAGGGTGGAAGACTTGAGAATCAGCACTGCGGAGAGGATTGAGCTCCCGAAAGACTCGTTTGGTATGACTTGTCATTTTTTCTGTTGTTCCCCTAAATATAATAGGCTCTATTCAGCTTCGTTTTCAATTTGTTTTGATGCAGATTCATAATTTCGTTTGTTATGTATTTTACTGTTAAATATTTTTGGTTCAAATTTCTGGTAATTTTCGTCACGTTGTAATTTTATTGGAATTCCAAGGAATTTCCTGATTAATAATTTTAAATTCCATGCAAATGTCAATTAAAACAGTAAATTTCAGTTCAATCATTTCGTTAAAATTAACACGAATCAGGAAAATTCAGGCAAATACATTCTCGAATTAACAAATTTATTCAGTTGATGATTCCGCTTAATTTGGTACTGATTTATGCGTCAATTGAAAATTCAAGTAAATTGGGGAATGCTTCTGATACACGTCTTGAAAATTTTTGTCACGTTAAAGGTCCACTAGAATTCCTAACAATTTCCTGATTAATAATTCAAAATTCCATGCAAATGTCAATCAAAACAGTAAATTTCAGTTCAATCATTTCGTTAAAATTAACACGAATCAGGAAAATTCAGGCAAATACATTCTCGAATTAAAAAATTTATTCAGTTGATGATTCCGCGTAATTTACTACTGAACATTTATGCTCCAATTGAAAATTCAAGTTGAGGAATTCTCGTTTTCCTGTTGCTTAAAACTTTAGAGTTTCATTGAATTTCCACTGAAATCTGGAATTGAAATTCTTTTCTAAAAATGCATGCAATTTTTCGATTCGTATTTCAGTTTCACGTTTCATCATTTTGAATGAAATTCACGTTCATTCACTCAATGTTTACCTGAAAGTCATTACCTCTGTTCAAGTGCAGAACTCATCCACTGTGGATGCATACTGGAGGATGACGCTTCACTGGAGTCCTGCGGTCTCAAGGACGGCTCGATGATCCACGTCCTGAAGAAGAAGGAGGCAGAGAAACCAGTTCCAGCGAAGCCCATCACCGAGGGCAGCATCTTGCAGATTGCCAACGCCTTCAAGGCTTTCAATGAAAACCCAACTTTGAGAAATGCTCTGCATGTGAGTGCAGGAATACTAATATTCAAGCTTTTTTTATTATTTCGTATCTAGGACTGAAGAGTTTTTTTTTGTTTCAGCGACTGAGCAAACGTCCAGAGGTCATTGAGAACATCATTTTAACAACTCCTGGACTCGTCGATGATTCAGTTGCTATTGCCATGTTGCAGGATCCAGATTTAATGGCTCATTTCAATGATACTGATACTGTTCGAAGGTAAACGATGAATTGATAAGTAACATTTGTGAAATAGCATTGATAATTTGAAGATGAATTCTAACTTTACGATATTTTTGTTAATTGAGACAATATGGAGAGGACGAACCAAAAGATATTAAATCAAAATATTAATTGCAGTAGATTTGACAAAATTAAATAAACAATTTATTTATTCACTGTCTCCCATGGACTGAGTAAATTTTCCGGACACTTTAAAATGATTTTATTACTCAAACTTTGCAGCTCCGAATTTTAGTCTGAATATTGAACCGTGAGAAAACATTTTAAAAATCTGAAAAAAATGGAAGGTTTAGTTTTGCAGGAAGACTGATGAAATAAATTATAAACAATCAATTTTCCACCATAAAAATCATTTATTCGCAATCGTAACAAATTTATTCATATTAAGAATTTTACTAGAAATCGATTTAATACCTGAAAACAGATTTCCAAAAGTTTAAACAATTTCAATTATTTACTTATAAACAACGAATGTTAAAAAAAATCCGTGTAAAATGTATTTTGAATAAGGCTAGATATTGCCAATTTTTCCAAAATTTTCTCACGCAATTTCATTAACAAATTTGACGTTTAAAAATGGTTGAATCTATAGGGTAACACCTAAAATAATTTCATCGATTGTCATCAGCTTCAACTGTTGTCTTGAAAATTCCAGAGCAGCAGAGCTCCACCCAGTGCTGGCAGAAGCAGCTCTGTCGATCGTGGCAGCAGTGCACGAGGAGTCCCACCGTTCAGCGACCTCAGGGACAGGTCCCTCGACCTTGAACGCCCCCACCGCCGCCTACTCCTACAGCCTGGACAACCTCAGCGACGACGAGGAGATGGCAGGTGACTCCTCCCAATCGTCGGACTCGACCACAGCGATAACAGCAGCGCAATTGGCAGCAGCTCTCTCACGTGCCAATCCCAGGGCGGCATTTCCCCTGTCCCACTCGTCCTCCTCGACGTCAGCTGGCAGCAATTCAGGCCTCATCACCACTGAGATGTTCTCCCAGGCGATGCAGCAGGCCTTCGCATCAGCCCCCAGTGGGGCCACCTCGATGGCCCCTCCTGCCCCTGCGATCCCACCCCTTTTACCTCAGAGTGGAGATCTCCAGAGACAACTCGCCCAAATGCACGAGATCGGACTCCAGGATGATGCAACCAACGTCATGGCACTGCAGTTCACCAACGGCGACGTTCAAGCTGCCATCGAACTCGTGTTCAGTGGGTTCAGTGATAACTAGTGAGAGCTTTCATCGTGTTTGTTATCTGAAGGATTTTTACTACGAGAACTTAATGAGAGAGCTGTTGTATTTATGGAGTTCAGTAATAGTGTTTTGGTTATAAAATCATTAAAGTCATTGAAGACATTGGAAGTCATGATATTATTTTTTAGGATACAATGCTTGTTATTTGCTATTTGTTATTTATTTATTCAATGTCCAACAGTCGAGGCCAATTACAGGGTTAAATCATTGCACGATACTCATATAAAACAAATATGCGTATGTTTACAAAAGAATTGCAGACTGAAGAAGATGGAGCACGTCTCCAGGGATTCAACAAATTCATGCGCCTTGTCAGCAATTGTAGATATCAGAGACTTTTTGACTCTGGGAGGAGAAAGATGGTTCTTAATATTGAACTCAATGGTGGCACTCTAATAGGCTAAAGATTGGGAAGGAAATGTCAAGGATTGATTTTTGTAGAGACTTTTCTGGAGTACAAAATGAGCTTTTGACATTTCCGCTTGAACTCCTCAATCCGGAGATATTCTCGTGCTGCAAGAAATTGCAGTAATGGTTCTGTGGGAAAATTATTCTGAAACGTATACTCAACAATAAAAAAAAAGGGCTGTTGCATCGAATTTCGTGAAAGAAAAACAAGAGTAAAGAAATTTTCAAAGAAACCTTGTAAACGCTTCATAGGAATCTTCTGCGCATTCTTCCCCCCCCAGTCCAACTGAAATTTTTATTGCGCATCCAGTGAACTCTAATAATTCTACTTCGCAGGTTTCAATTCTCAGTTTAAAACCCACGTGGGAAGGACAAGTTGAAATCCCTGATAGATCAAACTCAGAGTTAACTCTCCGGGTCGAAGCGATGTAAAATAACAATTAAAAAAAAAGAGTTAACTCTGGGTTTATGCAAAAAACCCAGCGAAGAAAGAGAGAAACTCTGGGAAATGTCCATGCACCCAGAGTTAATCCAGAGTTAATTCTGGATTTGATTCATCCAGGATTGGCTCCTAATCCTGCTCAACGAGAAAAAACAATTGCCTCTCCTCCTAATCCGCGCAAAATGCACCATTTTTTCTCTTATTTTATTTTTTCAGCCTACTACGGAAAAATCTATCCAAATATTCTCTTCTCCACTCCATACTTCTGAGAATCCGGAACCTCCTGTTCTTGCCCGGACTCAATAAAAGAAAACTTCATTGACTTCATTTTTTGAACTTGATCAATTTCGCTCATTTTTCCGACTTTAACATTTTTTTGTCCCCAAACATTTGAGCGCATTTTAACAAACAGATTCGGATTCTAAAAATCTATCCTCGCAAAATCTATCGAGTAGCATAAGTTTCATGATCCTGCCCGGACCTTCGTATATTTTATCGGGCCGTGAAATTTGAAAAAATTGCTCGCATTCTGTTACCCCTCAAATAGACTCAAATTAAAAATTGACTTAAATTGACTGTCCCTCCCAGTCCATAAAAAAATCAAGAGTCAATTAAAACATCGCCGCATTTCGCCTCCAACTCCACCATTTTCACCTCGCAATTCCACCTCCTGCATTAAAAACGTAAAACTTCCCGCAGACAAAACGACACGGGTCGACCTAGCCCGAGGGGTTGTTCTGCAAAAGGGGAACATTGACGTAGCCCCCGAACTCCTGACCCGCAGAGAAATCGAGTCCTGCGCCAATGCCTACGTCTAAAATTGCTCGGGGAAAATCGAAAAGAGAACAAAACGAGCGAGCAATATCATCCACCAAAAATAGCATGAATTAAAAATCAATCCAAACAATTAAATTCCCTCGAAACAGTCGGAATGTCTCGATTATCCGTGAACTCTCGTTGATTTGCATTGCTGAATTCATTATACGAGTAAGGAGTAGAGCACGTGCGCCGCACCAACAGGAATACCCACTCCCCAAGCATTAGTTGAATCAAAAACCCAGACACTGACGCGAGAGGCGCTTCAAATGTACAACCAATACAACGAAACCATCGCCGTTATATCTCTGGGGTATATTTCTACGTCTGCCAGCTGTAATCGGGCTCTCATACTCTTTACACGTGTCTCCCCGATCCTGCGAGTCTTTCAGTACCGGTAGTGCCTCCCCACACGTGGTCCCTTTACACGCGTCTGTTACCCACGAAATACGACGAAAATAGCGGGAGGGAAATAGTAAAAATTGTGGGAATCCTTTGAATGGATAGTCGGATTGCGGCGACAACTGCAGTTTTTTTTCACCCTTGTTGCTGGGTTGCCAGGGTGATGTGAAGATAATGGTGCATATTGAAAATTGTCGCAATTGTCTTATCCCCGAGGATCTAATGAGGGGTGACTGCGTGTGAGCGGTGAAACTACATTCGCGTTCTGGTGAGTGAAATCTTCAAGTCTGGCGAGAGTTTACCCGCGCTGAATGGAAATTAGGGGATCGGCAAATTATTTGCGCAGAAGTTCTGTCAGTTACACGTGGTCTGGTTGAGACTGAGTATTTTTAGTTCTTTTATTTTATTTTATTACTTCGGGGTTGACATAGTTTCTTCCGGCGGTTACTGGTATTCCTACGATATGGATAAATCTAGTGGTAAAGTGGCAGTAAAATGGGACACGTTTTTTTCGAATTTATCTCGAGTGATAAATGTTTTTTCATTCTTTTTTTGACCGGAATAGCGCATCGGAGAAATAGAGAGCTATCTTGGACGATGACTTGTTTGATTATTGTTTTTTTTTAATTTCTAATCAACAGCACATTACTATTTATAGTTATTTACAGTTATTTATATTTTTAAAAAAGCATATAAGAGAATTAACGAATCATCTGGCATTTTTGTTAATTTATTTTTCCTAATAAAAAACGATCACATCTTACTGAAATCGTTCTTCAGACTCGTCGTCTGATTAATTATTGCACTTATGACGGGTAACATCGTTATTTGGATCGAGGAAACTTTTGTTTAAATTTGAGAACCAGTTTATTTGATGCGAATAAAAATTAAATTTCAGTCTGAATAAACGTTATATTGCGAACTAGTTGGATGACCTCAGTAATTTCATTCAAAGGAAGTTTATTCAATCCGAAAAATCCGGATCCCTTTGATCTTCCCTTTAAGGTATTTATATCCCTAGAAAACAGGTTTTTCTTGCGATTATCCACATGCTCTTCATAGATATTGTTTATAATATTCCCCAGCTATTGAGAAAACGTCCTACTAGTTGTACTACATAGTTTAGGAGATAATAAATAATAAAATGCGTGAATCAGCGGTAGATTAATAAATTCCGTACTCAACTCTAAAAAATGGAAATTTCGTGAAATCATTTCTTGTTTGATTTAAACAATTAATTAACAAACAATTCATTACTTGTCTCAAACAGTTATTATTACCTCAAACTCAATAATTTCCGAGAATACAATAAATGAAGTTAATTTTAAAATAGATTCAAACGTAATAATAATAATATTTATTTACGTTTATTATAAATAAAATTAAGTTAATTTTAAGTTTAAGTTAATTTTTGGATGGTATTGTCTTGGGATATACCTTAAATGATACAAATTACTACAATACCAACAAAAAAATACGAAATTGGTCCCACCCTATACTCACTAATTCCGTTCGGGCGTTGTAAACAAGAATAATTTCATAATTGACAAACCCACGCAGTAGTTATTGAATAATTGCTTCAAGGTAAGAAGCCTTGATGAACAGAGCGACTAAAAAGCGACAAAAAACATCTTGAAAACTAGTTAACGGGTCAAAGAGAAAAATCTAAATCATTTTCCCCTGAATCCAGAGTGAATCATAGAATTGGTGTAGGAATAGAAAAAATGCCTTACGAGGAAAACGGAAAGGCGGAGATGGATCTGGAGGATGTGGAGTTGAGCCCCCTCCAGCGCAGGACGCGTTTCCATGTCAACCGGGTGGACAGCATGGAGGGCAGGACGAGCCTTCTCGGGGAACAGGAGACGAAGAAGTCCCTCAGGCATATGACGCGTGAGGCTCTACCGAGGCTCGACAATTATCGGAATATCTTGAGCATTCAGGCGGCACACAGACCTTCTTTGGATGAATTACATAATCCCACGTTCAATCTTAATAAGGTGAGATTGTTGGAATGTAGGGGAAGAGGAAGGCATTTTCGAATGAAATTCTTAATGGAGGGGCTTCAAAAGTCAAAAGGTTCACGAATTCTCGAGATTTTATTGCGTATGCTAATCGATAATTCAACATGAATATTCAGTGGTACATTGAAAAAATAAGGCTAATTTATCTGGAAGAATGAGGATTTACTCGGAATATATTAACGTGGATCTGTAAAATGGGGAATTTCATCCGTCGAGGGTCAATTCCGAAATAATATTCCACGCCGTTCGAATTTAATTTAGATAAACGAATTAATTAAATTTAAAAATAAAATTAATTTACTTAAATTCGGACGACGCGTCGTCATTACATGCCATCTCGAGGATAATTTTTTTCCGTGAACGTTATTGAGTAGTGTATATATTTTTCCAGTGAACACTTATTATTTCCATGGAAATGATCGTTTCAATGATCATTCACGAATTCTCGAAATTTTATTGCGTATGCTAATGGATAATTCGACATGAATATTCAGTGGTACATTAAAAAAATAAGGCTAATTTGTCTGGAAGAATGAGGATTTACTCGGAATATATTAATGTGGATCTGTAAAATGGGGAGTTTCATCCGCCGAGGCTCAATTCCGGAATGATATTCCGGGGACTTCGTCGCATTGAAATATGTTGCGTCTATTAGAGATGGCATGCACTGACCACACGCTGTCCGAATTTAATTTAGATAGAAGAATTAATTAAATTGAAAAATAAAATCAAGTGTATATGTTTTTCCAGTGAACACTTATCATTTCCATGGAGTAAATGATCATTTCAATGATCATTCATGAATTCTCCAAATTTTATTGCGTATGTTAATGGATAATTCGACATGAATATTCAGTGGTACATTCAAAAAATAAGTCTAATTCATCTGGAAAAATGAGGATTTACCCGGAATACATTAGCGTGGATCTGTGGTTCTCTCGGAAGATGGGGAATTTCATTCGTCGAGGCTCTTATCGCATTATCAAATTCTGTACACGAAATTGTCATTATATCATAAATTTCGGAGGAATCTCATATTTCCTGAACAATTTGATGAATATGCAGTGTTACACTGAGAACATAAGTGTATTTATTCGTAATTTTCAGTGAAAATCTCGAATTTCAAAGACTCGTGTTGAATTATAATCATTTTTCGGTGAAAAATGGGGGTAACAATTCTTAATAGTCTAGAAGGAACTTGAGAAAGTAGTGAAATTGAGAGACGAGTGTCCAAATATTGACTATATTTGGACACTCGTCTGTCAATTTCACTCATTTTTCCACTCTATGAATATTCCCGCATGAATCTGTTTTTTTTTTAGGAAAATCGAGCATTCCAATCGCAGAGATTGTTAATATTCTACTCTCTTGTCGGAATTGTTATCAATTCGACGTAAATATTCAGTGTTTCATGTATTTTTCAGCAATTCTCAGCGGGAATTAGACAATCCCAAGTTTTTATTTTTATTGATAAATTCAAGTAGAAATTCTCAGCTGTTTATCAGGCGCTTGAAAAAGTTAGAATGTAGAAACAAATGTTCAAATATTTGAGTCAGTACAACTAGTCCACTCAATTCTTCAGTATTCTAGCATTTTCTCTAAAAATGAGGAATTTTATTCTTCGGGGCGATCGAATCCTCAACTTAATCCACGAAATAATGCCACCAGAATCCACTTACGAAATAAAATCAGAGAAGTTTTTTTTAAAAGCTCGAGTAATTTCCGTAATTAACGAGACTGGAATAATCGTTTTTAATTTCCGTATTATTCTCGTAATTGTCATGCACCCCAAAATAGCCTTGGGATTCTTTCTCAAAGCCCTCTCCTATTTTTGGGTAATTACGTAATTACGGAGCACTCGGTGTTTAATGAGAAATACCTGACCTTTCAACGACTGAACTAACTCCTGGATTATTAAAAACGTAATTAAGCGAGGGGTTGACTCATTCAGATGGTGATGATACCGTACTATACGTTCGCAACACGTTGAGAATAAAGAAATTGGGTGATGAGGATACTGAAGATGCGAGAGGGCCCATAACTGGGGTCATGTTTGAGACCTTCACGTACCACTCGAGTTATTGAATCATCTGGAAAACCTCGGGTGTCGGCACTCGTCGGCATATTTACCGCCACACTTTCCAGGAAGTTATTAACAAAGCCACGATCCACATAATTTACATCTGCATTTCAGAAATTCTGTTTTTTCCAAGTGAATTTCACGTTAAAGTCATTTTTTTTGCAAATGAAAGAGCATCTGGGGAATTTGAGGGCACTGAGGGAATTAATTCTACCGAAAATTGTATGTTTTTGTTAATTCCATTTTTATTTTACAGTCGACTCAGATCGTCTACACTGAGAAAAACAAAGTTTTTTGAGAAGTACGTCTTTACTTATGTTAAGAGACTCGTGGCTTGAAAGAAAAAAAAACGTTCATCAAGAAATTTTATACTTGTCCTAATGACGAGAACAATGTCTTGATGGCAAGAATCGATTTCTCAAATCAAGTGAAATTGAATTAATTCACTTAATTGTTTTTTAGCCTCAATTCTAAAATATTTTAATGCAAAAATCACTTGAATGGACAAGTATAAAATTTCTTGGCGTAAGATTTTTCTTGTTAGTGCGAGATATTTTCGAGTCATGAATTTCTTGATACAAGTAAAGACGCAGTTCTCAAAAAACTGTTGTGTTTTCAGTGAATTCCAAACAATTCCGAAGATCTAATCCCTTCAGGGTCTTTACCCACAACTTCCATCGCGCTTCGAATCGGTTAATTCGTTCCTCCACAAGGTCAAACTCACTTAATCACGCATTGCCGTATGTCGGAAGATGGAGACAATTCACGACTCAAATTAAAATTGAGATAAAATTAATCCAAAGGTCTAGACAAATTGATAACAAGAAGCATCATCATCATCATCGCGATGTATCACCTCATGCCGACGTTAAATATTATCTGTTTCCCCGAGTCGCTGGACCTCGGGATTAATCCCAAACCCCTAAACCAACACAGAAACTCAAAACGACCGGAAAATCCATCTATTTTTAGCGTTACTATCATTCTTGCTTCACCTTCTAGTTCTCCATCTCTCAATTGCAAACCTGAATCATTAGATCCACTCGCAGATGAGTTATGGCCTCGTATTGGGGGAGCTTGGACTCTCAGCGCAGCAACTAAGTCATTTGCACATTTTGTTGCAGACGTTCAAACGAGATGGAAAAATTTTCCATCTGGCCTGTTCAATTGTTCGCATCCTCAACCCGCATTTTCAATGAAAATAGGAGTAATTGAAGAATTATGTTCTGGTTAAAATACCCAATTATTTTGAGTCCGGGAAGAATTTTCCGTTTTGTATTTTATTCACAATTCATTTATTCAGTAGTTCAATTTTCATTTGTATCAGACTAGACAGGACCCTCGCGCTGATCTATCGCATCATTTACTTGGAGAAGCTTCCTTTGCTTCATTTTAATTTTAAATGTAGCAAATTTCCTGCATCCTTGAATCTTAATCTATACATGAAGAGAAATTCTTCAGAAAAATTCTAGTGCTGGTGCTGGAAAAAATCCTAATACATCGACTGTGAAAAATTCTGGTGTTGGTAAGGTTCAATTTCTGGGGATTTCTGATAAAATTTCCGGGGATTTCTGTGAAAATTTTATGTAAGAACGGGAGAAATTCACGTGCAACTCAATAAAATTCCCAGAGTCGATACTGGAATTTTTCCCCCGCCCATCACTTTGCGCCCTTCATCCCGTACTAGAGCCAGAATTTTTGTAGAGAATTTCTCCGTTTCTCCGAAAATTTATGGAAGATTCTACACTGTTGAAAATTTTCGTTCGAATTTTCCTTCCCAAATTGCGAAAATTTTTACCGTGTTCAAGTTCCACTGAAATTCCATTGAGTTTCTGTTGGAGTGATCTAAAAATCAATAAAATACTTGATTTTTCAGTTCCATTATTCTGTGAAAATTCAGAAAAATCAGGAAAATTCAGGGGAAATGGAAAATTCACGTCATTTGTGTCTAAATATTCATGTTCCACTGAAAATTCAATCAAGTTATGAAATTTCCATCTCACTCCCACTCAAAACTCACGAATTTCCTTGAGTTCTACCTAAAACTCGAAATTTCATAACCGTTTTTCCCCTAAATTCTCTTCAATGTTACTCTTCTGAGAATTACTATCATATTTTCCATGAAATTTCAAAAGTTTCTGACAGTGTAGAAAGTTGAAAAAGCTTCCCTTCAGAAGCAAAAAAATCCAGAACGGTACGAATATTCACGAATTGTCTGAAAAATTCTCCCATTTTCCGATGCAGAATGTAATCCTCTTTCATCACCCATTTAACCCCTTACCTTGTCTTATCACTTCATCCCTGTTGGTAAACCCAATTAAGATTACCCGCCAAATGCATGAAAATCCCTCTGATCCTGTCTGAAACCTTCAAGGGCTTCTGTTGATGTAGTTTCCAAAGGGCCTCTTAGATAACACAAGAAGACCTTGACACTCTGCTCATGTTTTTCCCCTTTTGTAATCACAAATCACGTTTGTGAGAGAATAATTGAATGAATCTTTTAAATCTTCGAGCAATCAATGGAATTACGACGTAAAAGCTTGAGGGAATCGATGGGGGTGGAACCGACACTTGACTGTTCCTCGATTTTAATGAATTATTCAATTAAATTAACTAATAAAAAATCCTGTGAACACATGCAGAAAAATTTAATTAAAAAATGAATTATTACTCGATTTTTCTTAAACTTATTCTACACAAAAAAACAATGGAATGTAATTTTTTCTGAACAATGCATTCTATAGAGATATTTTTTTGTTTGATTTTTTTTATCAAAAGAAAATAAATAATACAGTGGAAAAAATATTGAAAATTCATGTCGAGGAATTCCTGTAGAAAATGTCTAAATAAAAAAAATTCTGTAGAAAGATAAAATGATTTTTTTTCTATCAAATAGTTTACATTGAATATTTTCCATAAAAAACCCACAGTGACGTGAAATTTAATAGAATTGGCCGGAAAATTAATAGGATTTCCTAATGAATTGGGGGATTTTTCTACAAAATTTCATCATACATGAAATAATATCTTCTTCATGGACTCAACCGATTGCAGACGATCAAATCGTCTCGTACAGTTTCAAAACCGTAAACCGCGTGGATTTTCCCTCATTTAATCGATTAAGCAACAG
This sequence comes from Diachasma alloeum, assembly GCF_001412515.2. NCBI lineage: Eukaryota > Metazoa > Arthropoda > Insecta > Hymenoptera > Braconidae > Diachasma > Diachasma alloeum. The sequence goes on from NW_021680729.1 coordinate 352,399, forward strand.
AAATGTTGAATCCCTCAACTCCGGTTTATCGAACTTGGGAATGGAATGGAATGTGGGAGTACGCCCTGACCCTTCATTGAAGAATGTGTCCGTAACCTTTACTTGGCTTCTGAAGACGTAGAATCCCTCGTAAATCAACAATTTCATGACGACGGATCGATATTGTTCAGGGCCCCGGGACCAACACGTTACCATTGAACCACGAGAAACCGGCGGGGGGTGGAGTGAAGTTCGGATGGATTCAGGGAGTGCTGATGAGATGTCTCCTCAATATATGGGGGGTGATGCTATTCCTGAGGCTGTCATGGGTCGTTGCAGAGACGGGTGTCGGTGAGTCAATTTCCAGTTATTTCATTTGATCCGATAAACAGATTAATCAACTGGTTTAACCGTGTCCTCATAAATTATGCATTTATCCCGGATGTTGATTACTGTGCAGCGAAATTCTCGGTGAAAATTGCTTTCGATAATTTCTCTTTAATGATTCATTATCGATCGAACGTGACGGGTTTCTCAATTAGAAAAATTTGTTAAGGGGGGATCCAGGTGAAATTACATTCTTGGACTTGGAATAAAAATTATACGTTGTTCAAAGGTTTTGTCTGAAATTGCCGGTACACTTTTTGGAAATTTTTATCGAATTTAACTACCCCTGAAATTTCAAGGAATTTCGTCATTGAAAATTCACAATTTCGTAGAAAAATCAAAGATACCTGTAAATTTCAGTTTCATTTTCCCTGAAAATGAATAGAAAATCAGAAAATTCCGGTAAATATATTCTTGAATTTTCAGGATAATGACCCTGAATGCAATTTAGGGGGAAAAAAATGAAATTTCAGATTTCACTGAAAATTCAATTTAATTTGGCACTGAATATTCATATCAGATCGGAAATTCAAATAAATTAAGGAATTCCCGTCTTTACTCTGCTTAACATTCCGGAATTTTACTGAATTTTCAGTGAAACCAGAATTTCCTTTTTTTCCCCTCAATCGCATTCAGTGTTATTGTCCTCAAAATTTCATTTTTTCTCTAACAGTGCATTCTTAGACAATTTCTCAGCGGAAGTCTTCAGGGGTTCAAATAATTTGGCATTTAAAGTCCCCGATTCATTCGCACATAATTATAATTTATAATTATAATTCATTCATTTATCCCTCCAATTAGCATCATTGCGTCCTGCACTAATGAATTAAAATGAGTAAAATGACAACTCTATCTTATGCATTAATTAACCTTCTGCGTAGTCCATAGAGTAATCCAGAAATTCCTCTCGTCGTATTTTTCTAGTATCACTGGTTTCTAGAATAATTCCCTGAATTACGGTAACTTTGACACTTCCTCAGGCCAAGCGATTCTATTAATCATGACGACCACAGCAGTGACAACAATAACAGCCCTGTCAATGTCCGCAATCAGTACAAATGGCCTGATAAAAGGGGGCGGAACGTACTACATGATCTCAAGATCCCTCGGTCCAGAATTCGGTGGCTCGATCGGTCTGATTTTCTCCCTGGCTAATGCAGTCGCATGTTCCATGTATGTTGTTGGATTCTGCGAGAGTCTCATGGATTTGCTCAGGCCTGGGGAGAACTGCCTGGTGGATGAGTGTGGGCCCTGGGACATCAGGATTGTAGGTCCGTTAAAGAATTCTCATCAGCAGATTCACCATTGACGAATACAATTAATTAATTGATCATAATCACCGTAAAATCGACATTATCAGCTCAAAATTCTTCAATCCCCCTCAATTCGTTTCATCAATTTTTTAATGAGATGATATAATCAGTTATTCATAATTAATTGACGCAATGACCGGAAAATCGGCATTATCAGTCCGCTTCAGCAATTTACTGTTAAAGTGATTCAATTAACTATGACGAATTGAATAATTCGTTGAATTCTTCGAGAAAATTAATTTCACATATTATCTCATCAATCAATAAACACGTAAAAAATAGACGTGAATTGAGAATAAATTAGTTGGGGAATGGGTACTTCAATACTTTCAATACTTTTGTATCAGGCCGGGTGGTAGGAAGCCCTCTTAAGTGTAATATAAGGGTCAGACACTGAGTGTCAGAATATAAGGGTAAAAAAGTGGAGGTTAAAAAATGAGGGTCAGAATATTAGGGTCAAAACATTAGGATCAAAATGTAAAAGTAAAAAAAGTGGCCCTCACTGCCTGACACCCACTTTTTTACTTTTATATTCTGACCCTCATGCCTTCACCTTTACATTCAGGCCCTCAATGTTGGACTCTAATATTCCGACCCTCATTTCTTAACCTCCACTTTTGACCCTTATATTCTCACACTTAGTGTCTGACCCTTATATTGCACTTGGCAGCGCTTGGTGCAACCCGGGCTGGTACGAAATAATCGTCCTCGAATTGAAACGCCCATCCCCCACTCGAGTATAAAATATACTTGAATCGAGTATATTTTTTGTCCGTGAAACACACACTGATAGAATGATTCATTTATTCCAAATGAGATTCGTTAACTATTAGCGAATGGTAGAGTTGAATATGACCAAATAAATATTCGTTAATAGTTAATGAATGGTTCACATGAATGGCGAAAGTCAAGTGGAACAAGGCTCCTCAAATATAGGGGAGGATGGGGCAAAATGGCCCCCCTTCAATCGTCAATATTTTCCGATTCAATAATCCGATTGGGATGAGTTAGAGCTCGTTTTGAAGAATGAAAAATTATCTTCAAAATGAAGTCGAAACTGGGAATTTTCACGATGTCATTCACAAGTTATTGACAATTGAAGGGGGGCCGTTTTGCCCCACCCTCCCCTACATTCGTTAACTATTAACGATTGAACATTTGGTGAGACCGAATAGACTCTAACCTCCAATCAAAATCCATTCGTTAAGAATAACTAATCCGTTCTATCAGTGCACTTTCTTTGGGCATTAAAAAAATCAATTTCCTAAAATGACTCGGCTTGATTGCTTTCCCCCATTTTCCCCTCCCATTTTTCATTTGTGAATCTCGTTTGTAATTAAGTTGTCATGTCATTCCCCGCGATAAAAGGATTCTCATCGATTGTTCTCTCCCTCCAGGCTGCATGACAATAGTGGTGCTTCTCATCATCGTTATGATCGGGATGGAGTGGGAGGCGAAAGCGCAGTTGGGTCTTTTAGTCATTCTCCTTATCGCACTTGTCGATTTCATGATCGGCACCTTCATCGGTCCGAAGAGTGATCATGAGTATGCCAAAGGATTTATAGGATATAACGGTAGATATCCCGTCCAGTTTCCCGGAGAAGTAGAAATTGTTGTCGGTTTTTCATCAATTGATTTTTCATTTCCAGCCAATTTATTCAGACAAAATTTTTGGCCTGATTATCGACCGAAGGACGATAAAGAGCACCATTTCTTTTCAGTATTAGCGATATTTTTTCCAGCAGCCACTGGAATTCTTGCTGGTGCAAATATTTCCGGAGATTTAAAGGTAATGAGAATAAGGATCTCAAAAGGGACGAATTTCAAAAGGATCATGTTGTCTTTTTCCGCAGAAGAGTTGAGATGTATAAATAAAAATAAATGAAACAAAATGAATAAATGAATAAGTGGAGTTAATAAAACAATAAATAGAGAGATGAATAGATTAATAAATAAATAGAGATGCGTAATTGCTGTCATAAGAGCGATTAAACATGAGATCCATTAAAATTCGTAATTATTGAATTGCGGAATTAGAATTATACTAATAAAAATTAATTCCAAAATAAAACTACGAAAGAAGTTCACAAGAAAAAACTGTAGTGATTGGATACGAAATTCTATGAGTTTTTTGGCGGAATCTATTGAAGAATTCCGCAATTACTGCGTTTTTTTTTCTACAAAATATTCAAAAGAAATTCTTTTATTAAAAAATGTGGAGAATGTCATCTTTCTACACAATTTTTTCTATTGACACACTTTGTCACTCTACTTTTCTTCTCTTTTGATTAAAACATCTAACGAAAAAACGTAGAGTTCGAGCCGAGGAATTTCCACAGCAAATATCTCAATAAAATAAGTTATCTAGAGAAAACGAATTCTACTGATTTGTTCCCATAGAACATTCCAAAAACTAATAGAAAGTTCAATAAAAATCCAATAGACCGTCAAACGAGTTCGTCAAGTTTATCAATAAAATTTTTCCGTACTATTCATCAACTTTAAGCAATTAAAACTTTAAATTACCCCAATTTACCCCTACAAATTTCGCTATTTCGTTACCCTTCCTCTAATCAACAGCCCCTTAAAATTACCCAACACTCACTAATTACCCTGAATCCAGGATCCCCAGTCAGCGATTCCCAAAGGAACTCTCCTGGCAATTGCTCTGACAACTGTTTCATACATAATGATGGCGTTGATGGTTGGCGGAACAGTAATGAGGGACGCTTCGGGGAATTTAGGAGATTTAATCCAGTTTGCAAACAGTTCCCAAGTTTTACTCAACACCACGGTACTCCTGAATACTTCCATGGTAGACAATTCGACTCACGAGAGTATGAACCTCTCGGCGAGAGAATGGAGTATCTACGGTACCTCGTTCAATTGCACAGGTGAATGCAAATACGGAAGTCACAACAGTTACCAAGTTGTTGAGCTTGTTTCCGGGTTTGGGCCCTTCATTTACGCTGGATGCTTCGCCGCAACGCTGTCCAGTGCTCTGGCCTCCCTCGTTTCGGCGCCGAAAGTCTTTCAGGCCCTCTGCGAGGACCACTTGTACCCTGGCATCCACTGGTTCAGTGGAAAAAAGGGGAAGGAACCTGTGCGGGGGTATTTACTAACATTCATCATCGCCGTTGGATTCATTCTAATTGGTAATTTTATCGTTTGGGAGTTTAGGGCTGCGCACGAAACCCAGACGAGACTTCACTTCGAAGAGATTTTTTAGAGGTCTCGCTCTAAAAACACATGGAAATTTTTGGGACTGTCTCAGTCTCAAATGCAGTGATAGGCATATCAGTCAATCATAATTACCGTTAAATTGTGAAGTCAAGTTTTAACTTATATCTTAAAAATTTTGAATATTCCACGCACGAAAAAATTTAGTAGAAAAACCTATCGAATTCGTTGGAAAATTCTATTGAATTTCTATTAAACTTTCTATTAGTTTTTGGCTGATTCTATTGACATGTTCAATAGAAAACATTCGGTAGAAAAGGTCAACATATTTTCTATAGAATTTGCTCGACAGACGTGCAGACGTTTTTTAGTGCCTGAAAAATGTCTACAAAAGCTTTGTGAAATTCAAACATTCGTTTTTACTGTGTGCGCGTTAAAAATAGGAAAAAGAAGAGAACGAGAGGAGATAAATTTTTCTGAGTCGTGAAGAGGAGTAATTGGAGGCAATACTATGCCTTTCGAGACTGAGACAATCCCGAAAATTTCCGTCTTGATTTGGAGCGAGACGGTCCCTCCAACTGAAGTCTCGTTTGAGTCTCGCACGCATCCCTAGTGATTTCTGACTTTTCGGAAGTAAAAGTTTTTGAATGTTTGTTTGCGCCTGCTGGGAATGCTTTTTTCATCCTGTGTTTGTATTCTAGGTAACCTGGATTCTATTGCGCCATTGATCTCAAATTTCTTCCTCGCTGCTTACACACTCATAAATTTCAGCACTTTTCACGCATCCCTGGCTAAACCCATTGGCTGGCGACCGACATTCAAGGTGAGAATAAATTTCAATTTATTAAACGATCTATTTGTTACTATTTTGTTGTCAGAGAGATGCCAGATTTATTTCATTCTGTTGCATTGAGAAACAAATTACTTTTGTCAAGGAATTATTTTCCGTAAGAAAATCTCAAATTTGAGAAAATTGAAAATTAATGATTTCAGTTTCTTTTATTTGCTAATTTTTATCGCGTTTTAGTTTCACTGGAATTTTGAAATCTGAAATTTCATCATTTTTCCTTCCTTAAATTGCATTCAATGTCGCTCTCCTGAAAATTACCAATTCTGTGCTACGAAATATCGATTTTTTTCCAACAGTGAACTTCAACTCTTGACTCTTGTGACCCTTATGACCCCGTTTTCCCATTTTCCCTCATAATTTCATGAATCTTAATCCTCTTCGGTATTTTTTAATGAATTTCCTACCGCAACTTTTCAGTATTACAACATGTGGCTGAGTCTCGCTGGATCGATTCTCTGCGTCGCTGTTATGTTCCTCATCTCCTGGTGGACCGCTCTGATCACATTATGCGCGGTAATGGCGCTCTATTTGGTTGTCGCATACAGAAAACCAGGTAAATTCATAAAAGCACAAATTGTATATTAAAAGCGTATTTTGTCCTTTCATTTTTCCAGTGAATTTACCAAAAAATGAGATTATGAATCCTATTGAATTTGTTGATTGGCACATAGGAGATGTCTCACATGAATTCATAGCAAAAACGACTAAATAAAACATCTTAATTAAACATCTTCATTCATGCTTGAAATTCAGACAAATTTTCGTTTTATTCGATCGTTTTTTAGTGTCTGAAAAATGTTGACGAATGTATTTTTATGGGAAATTAAATTCGAAAATGGCATTTCGAGTATAAAAAAGCCGAGGAATTATGTTCGAAAATAAATTTACACAGAAGGCACGCAGCGGGCAATTTTTATAAAATTTTCATTCCCTCCAGACGTTAATTGGGGATCAACAACCCAAGCGCAAACATACAACAGTGCTCTGACTGCTGTTCAACAATTGGACAGAGTCGAGGAGCACGTCAAGAACTACAGACCGCAGCTTATGGTTCTGAGTGGCGCGCCGAACGTCAGATCGGCTCTCATAGACTTTGCCCACCATATTACGAAAAATCAGAGCCTCTTAATCTGCGGTCACATCGTCGAGGTACGTTAATGGGCCAAAACAGAGTTAGTGGTAGTTTCAAACTCCTGAATTGCTCCCCAGAAGTGGTGAAACAATCTCAGTTGAACGGGATCTCTCGAAGTATTGATTAGGCATTTATCTTGCGAACTAGTGTCCTCAAGACGAAACGTCGAAAGTACTCCGGCAATTGAATAATAATATTATTCAATATATATTTACATTGCTAAAGAAATTTTGGTTGAAATTTTCGGTACAGAACTCTAAACTTCAGTTCAACTATTCCAGGAGAATTAATAATATAATTGAAATGATGAAAATTTAGGTAAAATTATTCTGGAATTTTGAATTAATGGAAAATGGAGCTTAATTCGGTACTGAATATTCATGTTTTGATTGAAAATTCAAGTAGTTTGATTAATTCTCCTCCCGCAGCTCAAAAATTTGGAATTTCATTGAATTTTCATTGAAATCTGAAATCTCATAATCATTTCCCCCTAATTCGAATTCAAATTACTAGTTTACCGTCCATGAAATTTCAATTTCTTTCTAAAAATGTAAGAACGAATCGTAAATAGTTTCCATAGCGCATTTTAGGGGGTTACAGAATGCCGCCAATTTTCCAAATCCTTGAACAAACTTCCTGCCGAAAGTTATCGATATTTTTACAAATCGAAGCACATTAATTTCCAGGAGGCAATGATGTAGATTTCATTATTTTTCTGAAGATAATATTATTTAGGTTCAAATAACATTAATAACTTTAAACAGGAAATTGTTTAAAAATTTCGCGGAAGCGGCGGCACAGCGGGGGGGGGGGGGGGTTTCCCCTTAACTGAAACATTT
>NW_021680729.1:360543-384590 GCF_001412515.2 Diachasma alloeum
ATCCTCCCCTACGATTGTGTGAAATAATTTAAGCACAAGTTTACCAGATTTCAGGGCTTCTGATCATTACACAATCGTAGGGGAGGATGGGGCAAAACGGCCCCCCTTCAATCGTCAATATTTTCCGATTCAATAATCCGATTGGGATGAGTTAGAGCTCGTTTTGAAGAATGAAAAATTATCTTCAAAAGGAAGTTGAAACTGGGAATTTTCACAATGTCATTCACAAGTTATTGACAATTGAAGGGGGGCCGTTTTGCCCCACCCTCCCCTATTTTCCGTAAAAAACTATCTAACAACGCCCATCCCCCACAATAATCTGTTATTCAATACCTATCACAGTTAATTAAATCTTCCCAGGCTTCATTATCCTACAAAACTCGTGCCACAATGATCGCAAAAAATACCGCCTGGTTAAAAAACAACAGAATGAAGGCTTTCTACACCGTAGTAGACGGTGCGAATTTCCAGGACGGTGCGACCTCCCTTCTGCAGTCCTCGGGGCTTGGGAAATTAAAACCAAATATCCTAATGATGGGGTACAAGCAGGACTGGGCTACCTGCCCCGCGGAGACGCGAAACATGTACTTCAATGTTATGCAGTGGGTATTTTCCTCCCATGAAAGAACAAACGCATAATGAACTTGCGTTGAATTCACCATCCTCATCTATTTTACTTTCATTCCCAGCAAAGCGTTGGATATGCACATCGCAGTTGCAATTCTACGGTTGAGTGAGGGTCTTGACTGCAGTTCAGTCCTTAATGAAGTCGAGGACCCGAAGAGAAGTGCCACAACAACAATTCGAGGGAATCAGAGTTTCTCGCAATTGAGTCAAGGTGAATTTAATATTGAAGTTGGCACGGCATGAATTTTCACATCTTGTTAGAGATGTTATCATAATTTCTTCTACTACTCATTATATTTATTTATTTATTTACTATATTGATTTATATATTGATGCCTTTATTTATTCATTATTTATTTATTATTATTTATTTATTATTTTTGTTTTTATCGTCTTCCACGCGTTCTATGCATTATTTAGCGAAGACGACATACGAAAAAAGGTCCTAGAAAAGTCTTGCGAATTCGCATGAAATTTCTATCCGATTTCTATGAGTTTTTGGCCAATTCTATTGAAAAATTTCGCAAATCGAAATTTCGCTTCGTTCTTCTGTAAATTTTTTTTCGTCCATGATATCATTTAAAATTGCAGCCAGCAGTTCATCAGACATTTCCATGCCTGGTAGTCCTCAGCTCAGGAGATCGAAAGTCATAAATGAATCTCCAGACGCCTCCCCAGAGGACCAAAAAGAACCGAAACCCACGATAGTGAAAATATCAAAAGACATTCTGGGGTCGGTAACGAAATTCAAGAGAAAACAGAAAAAGGGAACCATCGACGTCTGGTGGCTCTACGACGACGGAGGACTCACCCTCCTACTGCCTTACATTATCAGCACCAGGCGCCACTGGTCCAGCAGCAAACTACGGGTGTTTGCACTTGCAAATAAGAACTCGGAGTTGGAGTATGAACAGAGAAAGTTAGTTTTTTCATTTAAATCGGGGATAATAGTGCGACAAAACAAATTTGCATCGATAGCGCAATTTTAAATTTAATTCATTCATCGAAGTTAGGGGATAATTCGGTGCTGTTCTGAAGGAAAGACAATTCCTTTTGTCATTAGTTTTTGCATGATACACCATGCAAATGTTAAATATTTTAGGCTGAAATTTCTGGTACACTTGTTATAAATTTTTGTGACATTATAGTTCCACTGAAATTCATAGCAATGAGGAAAATTTAGGTAAACGTCGTTTTGAATTTTCAATTCATTGAACTTTCATCGTAATTTGACACTGACTATTCATGTTTTGATTTAAAATTCAAGCAAGATGTGAATTCTCGTCTTCCGGCTGCCCAAAAATATGGAATTTCACTGAATTTTGAGTGAAATTTCACCTTTCATCATTTCTTCCCCCATAAATCTGTTGAATTGATCTATTTTTCCTGCAATATTTCACCCCTAATGTACCTCAAAAGCCAGATAAAATCGCAAAAATCCTATCAGAACTATTTTCATTCATTTTTTCCCAAGTGATGACCTAATACGGTAATTAAATAATTCAGAAGATATTGAATTGCTGCATAAATTTCTCCATTTCGATCACAAAGTTTAACCATTTTCCTCCACTGATTGAGGTAAACGTCGTTTTGAATTTTCAATTCATTGAACTTTCATCGTAATTTGACACTGACTTTTCTTGTTTTGATTTAAAATTCAAGCAAGATGTGAATTCTCGTCTTCCGGCTGCCCAAAAATATGGAATTTCACTGAATTTTGAGTGAAATTTCACCTTTCATCATTTCTTCCCCCATAAATCTGTTGAATTGATCTATTTTTCCTGCAATATTTCACCCCTAATGTACCTCAAAAGCCAGATAAAATCGCAAAAATCCTATCAGAACTATTTTCATTCATTTTTTCCCAAGTGATGACCTAATACGGTAATTAAATAATTCAGAAGATATTGAATTGCTGCATAAATTTCTCCATTTCGATCACAAAGTTTAACCATTTTCCTCCACTGATTGAGTTATCCTCCTCGTTTTCCAGCATGGCAAGTCTGCTCTCAAAATTCAGGATAGATTACTCAGCTCTGAAGGTAATCCCAGACGTGTCAAAGCCAGCTCAGCCCGCGACAAAGAACTTCTTCGATCGTCTGATAGCCGATTTCCAGAGTTCATCGACTGGTGGTGACGAAGGTAAGAGAAAACAATTGTTCAAAAACCCCCATCATCCTCATTACGCGATTAAATCTCTATTTAAAGATGGCACGATAACCGAGTCCGAGCTCCTTGCGATGAACGAGAAGACAAATAGGCATCTGCGGCTGAGAGAGTTGCTAATAGAGAACTCAATGGATGCTAATCTCGTTGTCATGTGAGTTTAAATTGTCCAGTTGTTGGTGCTTTCAGTCAACGGACAACAAAATAATTCTGATTCACTGGACGATGAGTGAAAGCTCCCACAACAACTTGTGGCCTTAAAATAGGGGCGAAATGTTGAATAAGCAAGAGGTTCAATTGATTTGTGTATTTTTAGGACGCTTCCGATGCCGAGGAAGGGAGCCGTGTCGGCCCCTCTGTACATGGCCTGGCTGGAGACACTCACACGGGACATGCCACCCTTCCTACTAGTCCGTGGAAACCACACGTCAGTTCTGACGTTCTACTCGTGAAGAAGATATTGAGAGCGTCATAACGACAGAATCTTTTTACCTGATAATATACAAAACGTAATTTATTCGTGATCACACAGTGGTTAGGTATGAATTTAGTCCGTCATTAATTCCACTTGAGGGGGAAACTTGGCAGCACGACAGATGTTTATTTTTATAAAAATAAAAAAACATTTTAGATGAATCTGAGAGATTTATTCCATGATTTTTGGGTATTGGTGGGGCAACGGGAAAATTGTGTTTGACTTGCATGAGTTTGGTATAGTGATGCCGCAGGACGAGACAAGAAATACGGAATTCTTGACTTTTTGGGGCGGTTAGGTGTACATCGAAGAATAATAACTCGTAGTTTAGTAGAATTGAGTCGGTTGTATTTATCACGTTAGATGTGTTTACGTCGAGTTGCAGAATCGGACTGATATATTTGGTCGGGAGCGTGCGGATTTAAAAACATTTTGTTATGGAAGGTTCGAGAATTGTCCAGAAATTTCGTGAGGGACAAAATTTCGAAACAAAATAATTTCGCGTTGACTGGATTTCGAAATAATAATTCGTTTGTGGCTCGCGCTACATTTTTTTCATGTAATTCTTGTCTTGTCTTGTAATTTAAAAATTTTTCTCTTGTCTTGTTGGATATGAGCAAGAGACAAAAATTCGTCTGTTGTCTTGCGTTCTCTTGTGCACCTTGAAAATTTTATTTTTTAACTCCGTGAGATTAATAAATTGAATTTTCTTCGTTTGGCACGTATGGCTCGTGATTACTTGACAATTTATGCATCCGGTGTTCTTCCAGAAAGATTGTTTTCAAAAACTGGTCTCATCATCAGAAAACGCCGGAGTCGATTGAGCAACAAAAATGTTGAGTACTTGATTCATGGTTCTCATCTCCACTGGCTACAATCATGAAAGATGCGCTATTCGACAAGAAAGATTAATATAATCGAGGAATTTATAATTCTTTACAATATCTATGAAGAGATAAAGTGTTATTTAACAAAATGGCCTCATATTATTGACAAATAAAGAGCTTTGACGATTTTTTCAATTAATTATCTTTTCTCTTGTTCTATATCTCTTGCTTTCTCGTGCCTCTTGTGAACTTCAGTCTTGTCTTGTCCTGTTCATCTTGCGCTCTTGCGCATCGATAAAGTTCAAATTGAGAGATCTTTCAAAAAAAAAATAGTGTAGTTGGAGTGCAATGATTTTTTATAATTAGCGCAACCCATTTTCAAAGTCGGCTTCATTTCCCCTCGCAAGTTTCTTCAATTCAGTAATTCAAATAATGAATATTCATCTGTGGAATCGGGTAAATCCCCCCAGATCCGCTCAATCCGTTAAATCACCTAAAATTAATGAATCACTTCTGTTGACCGCAAGTGAATAAACTTGAAAGTTTGCTTCCGCCTAGAAATTCCTGCATTTAGCGAAGGTTTGCCGCTCGTGCAAATCAATGGGGGTTTGTTCAACCCACATGTGAACTATGTACAAGTTTCACCCGGTGGAAATATATTTTATTCATAGAGCAGACAAGAGCCCCGCGTGTTTGAGTAATCGATGACAATACCCAGTACACAAAAATTCACGCTATCGGTATTATTACTCTGTGCAGGAGTGTGCTTTTTGGATTCAACTGATACCCGATGATGACAGAGAGAGTGTAATTGGAGCTGATACAAAGGCGGCTGTAGACGCCCCCACGGGGTGTTTTCCATAGAAATAACGAGTGGGATTATATTTCTCTGTTCAACATCGTCAAATGCTGCTGTGATAAATGGCGATTTTTGCGTCTCCAAATTGTTGTGATTGTTACCCGTGCATAAATCGGATATTCAATGGAACATTTGCGCACACCGAGAGAAATATCGTCATAGTACCACACAACTAATTTCTTGCGACAAATATCTCATTTCTTGAGGATAAATTTCTTGGGATAAGAATTCCGAATAATTTGTCAAACAATGTCAGATTTCGGTGGAGTGTTCATAACTGGAACATGAACATTTTATAGTAAAGTGAGAATTTCTTGCCACAAGAATTCGGTTTTTTCATGTCAGAAGATGAGAAAATGACTAAAAATATTAAAAGCTTTGATTTAGTGAATCACGAATCAGACTTTCATATTGAATGAATAGAGAGTTTATGCAGAGGAAAACCTCCAGATATTGAAAAAATATAACCGTCGCTTACGCTCAATCACGTTGAGTTCGAACGGAAGGAATATCTTCTTTTCCTTCTGTCAAACTATTCTTATCTTTGATGGAATATTATCTCATCTTGAAAAAAGACATCATCTTTTCGTTCAGTAACTTCCTCCTTAGCCCGAAAAGCACCGATTGCTTCTCTGAAACGTATCATATATTGATCAAATATGTATGCAATGTTTTTCGCTAACGAAATGATTTTTGTGATATTATGTCGATTTTTCTCTTACTGCATTCGCTAAAAAATTCAATTAAAATTCTATTCTTTTGGCACTGATTTATACTGATAATTTTGTAATACGAAATCATTTTTCGGAATAAGAAGAAATTCATGACTGGGAAATTCTATTGAAAAAGTCTCATAAGAATAATTTACAGAGAAAAATGAAATTGTATTGACTTTTTTCTATGACATAGAATTTAACAGGGTTCCAGGTCGATTCGTTGAACCAAAATACTTATTTTTTTCTATAAAATTGAACAGAATAATGTTTCTAAATGGTTGTCGTTAGTCATTGTTTATCGTATTATTCACGACAACTATTGGAAATTGAACTCTTGCCGATTGGCCATGGAATTGTCGAGTCAATAGATTTTTCTACGATTGGAAACGTTTGTCATTGAATTTTAAAAACAAACGATTTTTCTCCCACCTCCACTGCGCGAAGCGTGGGTTTAATTAAATCTCAGTTACGCCCCCGGATTCATTATTTCCGGATTTTTTTTTGTGGGGAATTTTTGCGGGTCATATCCCACGTGAATGGTTAGTTTTAATGGAATAAGTCGTGTAATTGAAATCTAGTGGGAATATGAAAAACTTCTTTGGGGCAGAATTGGAGGCCTTGATTGGCAATTAGCGTCATCCAACTGCAATTTGTTGGTCATAATTCAGAAATATTCTCTTCACACTTCTGGAGAAATATGAGCGTGATTTTATTGCTGCTGATGACACAGCAAGTCGTGGATTTCATTAAATCTCAGTCACGCTTTAGGATTAATAATCTCGAGATGTTCTTCTCTCCAGAAGATTTTATTTTTTTACGTGTTTGAAATACTACAAATGATATTTTCGTACTTCAAATATGTTTAATATGTTTTTTCATTATTATCACTATCTAAATATATTGAAAATAATTCAGTTCAATTTCAATTTATCAATGATGAATGATCATCAGCTAAAACCCGTACAAATAAAATCAGTACAAAACCAGACGCATCCGCATAAAATTCTATTTTTATTCCGCGCCCCTGCGATAGAAAAAATCCAACAGATGTTGATTATTCTATCTAAAACATTCTGCTGGGATTTTCCATGTATTTCATAATGAAAAATAACAAATGTACAGCGGACGCAAATGAAAAATTTATGCACAACGATTTCTGTTGAAAAAATCTCAAGAAAGCCATTACCGTGAAAAAATCAAAATCAAAATGAAAATAAATTCATCTTAAATATTTCCCGAAAAATTTCACGATAAAGTTGCACTACTTTCATTCGAATTCTAATAAAATTCCAATCGAAACTCAGTAGAACCGAAAATTCAGCAGCGAAGCGATAAAAGGGTTCAATTCGATTTTAACTATTGGCTAGTTTTTAATGAATATCTCGAAATCTAAGGGAGACAGCAAAATTTTTGTTATGACCCTTTTTACAGCTCTCATATACCTCTCCACAAAAAGCCATTACGAAAATTTCGTTATCTCAGCTCCGGGCTAAGTCGACTTAAACCGTTTTACCGCTTCGCTACTGAATTGTTCCGAAGTTATGAGAAAATGATAAAAATAAAACATGCAGTTGAAAATATAGGAATGACCGATGAATTGAAATCGGTTAAAAATGAAAAAAACAATTAGAATGAAATTGAACTTCCGCAAGGATCACTTGACAATTCATAACCTTCTCCTCCCCCATCTAATATTATCCATCTCAGAATGGATTTTCAAATGAGTTTTTTCAAAACCCCTCATGCATTTCTTGGCTCTAAAAATTCAATTAGACCGCCGGCTCATACCAGGAAATAGGAATCGTTCGAACATCCAGAAAAGGCCAACTCGAGTATCAGGCCGAGGTCGGCCCCTCGCCATTGCCTCTTCAAAGTTCCCAAAGTACCTTGTGCACTCCGTATTCAGGTACTGAAAAATCTCACTTCATGTTTCTTTTTCAACTGTTCAGTAAATCCACAATTTTTTGAAACGCGGTAGCTCAAGGCTCAGTTTCAGTTGTAATGGTGAGTCGACCACCGTGAAACGCAGTCCTTCCTTTTGAGTTGAAAGCGAGAGCTGTGTCAAGGAGACCCGCCGATTCGTGTGTGAGGTATTAAATCAACTGGTTGAGCTAGCTCTAACCGAAACTCTACAAGTCCTGGGTTTAACCGCAGAATTCACTGGGAATGGGCAATGAACTGGATGAACGGTTTGGAGCTTTTAAGCTGTACAAACAGTCATTTGCATCTGCAGGGAGTGTCGCCTGGTTTAGTGGATGAAAATGTTTGGGATTCGGTTAATTACCGTTACTAAAATTAATCGGGTGAGGAAACTGAGCGATTTTTTCCCAAATTAATCGGCAAATTGAGAGGGTCATGAATATTCAGTACAAGACTTTTCTTGTAGAAAATGTGATCGATTAAAAACGTAGTCTCTCAACATTTTTATTGCAATTCAGTGGATATATAATAAGATTTTTAAAAAGTAATCGTAATGATTTTTTTATGTGGTTATAGAATGCATCTTGTTGGGTATAAAAATGCGCTGATGCTACACTGAGAGAAAAACAAATACGTTGTCAAACAAGTCTTGTGTGGGCCAACAAAATCGCTAGTTGAAAATTGCCAAAAAAGAATTTGTTTGTCTTTTTGGAGAGAATGAATTCAGTATACCGAAAAGATATTGATTGCACTTTTCGACATCTGATTAAGAATTCAATCAAAGTCTGACAACATTTTCAGACAATTGCCAACAAATCGAGTGGATAAATACTCCTGTTACAGTGTTTCATGAAATTATGTGACGATTCTGTGAACCAAATGCAACATAAACTGCCTCGACTCTAAATACAGATTAAAACAAAAAATACTGGACATAAATGACTGTGAAAGAAATTTATTTCCATTCAAAAATCTATTTTTCAACCGTTTTTATATAAATATTGAAAGAATGAAGGAATATTGTTCCTTCAAGAAAAAAAATGCAAAGAAAGAATGAAAAAAATACAAAACCAAGTCAAAACTCTTGTAATAATTATAGATTTTTCCATCATTCTAACGAATAAAGAAAAATCACCACACATTAACACGTTGTCCCACGTTTCCATGAAATCCTGTGTCAGGTCGTGAAATCCCCACTCTCTCTCGGACGAAAAGTGCGGTCAACAATAAAGGCACTTCGCCTCAGTGCAAAAAGCCATTCACAAGTATTCCCTCTCATCTCCACCTGTGCGAGTGTTGGAAAAACTGGGGTGAGCCTTTTCAATTTCAGGTGTATACGATACGGAAAGAGGCCATCACCTTTTTTCCGTGCACTTCAATGTCACTGAGTCACTGATATCGATCAACCTTCCGGGTTCGCGCATGTGATTCCAGGAATAAGGTGTTAAATGCGATTGTCGATGAGAGCGCGATATAGGGATTGAGCCTGATGCATCGGAGGCGTTATCGATACGGGTGTATTCAACTCTCGATAATGCGGGGGGGCGTATCTGATATTCCAGAGATAATTCCGGAATTATTTAATTTTTTCAGAATTATTCAGTAGTAATACCCCAAGAGCTTCAAAATTATCGGGTATTTCCCGATAGCTGCGTCGCAAACAAATGAGTGTCAAGTTTTGCAGGTTAAAAAATCCCGAGCGCTTGCGAGAGGGATTTTTCTGCAAAACTTGGCACGATGGTTTGTTTGCAGGGGAGCTTGAGGGAAATACCCGATTAATTTTGAATCTCGAGGGGTATTTGTCGGATTATTTTTCCCAATCGGATTTTGGCCAAGCAGAGTACAGTGGACAACATCTGGGGAAGATTTGAACAAATTATGTTAGTAGAATAACCCGATTTCCATAGACTGTCAAATATAAGATTCTATCTGAAATGAGCCAAAAAAATGAAGAGCTACTGCGAAATATTTAAAAGCTAGGAGGAAATATCCGAAATAAAACTGTCGGGTAGCCTCAAAATACTGCGCTCTGATTGATCGAAATCCCGTTGGGAAAAATAATCAATCATATTTGCCCAATTCGGAAGGAGCAAAATTTCGACGTCAATTTAAATTCATTCATTCTATTTGTTTATTTTAATCCATTTATTTTGCATTGAGGAAATGTATACATTCTTAAAGAAAAATGGGAATTTCATGTGGAGTATTTTATAATTTTCAGAGGAGCAACCTGCAATTTAAGAAGGGAAAAATCATGAAATCATTTCAAATTTCACGGGAAAATTCAACATGAAGAAAATTATTTGGCGAATTTTACCAACTAATTAATTTAAATTTAGAAAAAGATTTTTCAATTCTATTCCACAACCATTTGTTAAATTTTCAATAAACGTTCGTCGATTTGATGGATCAAATTTAACAAGGAATTGTAGATTACTGCGAAAATATAAATGATTGCGCGATTGTTTCCAAATGTTATATGCCCTCACCATCTACCTTGCAGGAAAAATTGACTGAATTTATTGAATTGGAGGTACGGTAGCTTCTGTAATTTTTTCCTCCAGAAAATGAAATGTGCATTCATAAAAAAAATCAACGAACTTTGATCGAATTTAACAAATGGTTGTCGAATGAAATTGAAAAATCTTTTCTGAATTTGAGTTAATTAGTTGTTAAATTTCACCGAATAATTTTCTCCGCCAATGAAATTACAAATTTTTGAGCAGCAAGAAGACGAGAATTGCTTAACTTACTTGATTTACAGTATATTATAATCGAACCAGGATTTATTTACATAGATAGCCCTATTTATTCAACTGAAATGAACCATTTCGGGTAATTTTCCCAACACTCTCCTCTCCGTTTGAAAAATGGAAACTGCTTGGCAGAATTTGACAATTTACTTCCTCCTTATTCAATCACACGTCGGTCCGAGTGCACCCCACACCCCGCGTCTAAAATCAAAGATGGGTCAGAGGCGAAGTGTTTACCCTAGCCAGAGAGCTCAATCTTCAGTCCAGCTACCTCACATCCTAATGGATTAACGATTTTCGTCACTGGACTCGACAGACCCCCCCACAACAGTTCCCTGGCGACCCTCCAAATCTTCGGACAAATCAAATTATTCGAGAGATCTCCAGAGGATCCCTATTTCTTACTGCTGAAGACTCGATGAAATGAGATAGATATCTCGTAAGACGATCCAAATGGAAGAACACACACACATAGAATAATGTCACTAATTTCCTGGAATATTTCATTATTCCCCGGAATGACATTTTCGGCCTTTTTCGACGGAATAACTGTCGAACTCTATTTGTCTCCGAGTGGTCAAGGCTGATTGAATATAACCGAGTCGAATGGAATCGATTAAACAAAGATTAATTCAGCAGCGAAGTGGGAAAACGGTTTAAGTCGATTTTGACTATTGACCAGTTTTTAATGAATATCCCGGAATATTCAAGAAATTAACTAATTCGTCAACAAAGAAATATCCAGAAATTTCATGTGACTTTGGCGTTGTTAGAAATTTTAAACTTTTTCACTCGACATTTCAAGAGTAATTATCTAGCAGTGCACTGTTAACAATTTTGATCTGAATTTTCCATGCCAAATTCCGGAAATTTTTATCGTATTCAAGTTCCACTGAAATTTCAGGAAATCTTGTCATTGAAAACTCAAATATTCCATTGATTTTCTGTTCAAATGATCTCACAATCGATAAAATACTTGATTTTTCAGTTCAATTACTCTGTGAAAATTCAGAAAAATCAGGAAAATCAGGAAAAATCACGGAAAAATTGAAAATTCATGTGAATTATCAATTAAATTTCATGAATTCTACTTAAAACTTGAAATTTCATAACCATTTTTCCCCAAATTCGATTCAATGTCACTCTCACGAGATTTCCCCTGAATCTTCCCCGAAATTTCAAAAAATTCCCAACAGTACCCCATTCTCCCCTCGAATAAAAAAACCCCCAACGACTCCTTGTGTTCCTCATTCTGCTCAAATTCCCCATCAACAAAATCCCGTATGTCCTCCTTTTGCAGCATCATCTGCTCTCGATGTGCTCGATAATGATGAGGCAGTGGTGCAGGTCGTAACAGACGATTCACCGAGTGACGCTGGAACCGTTGAATTCTACTCGCGTCCGAGTGAGACCCAACATCCCTCCACTCTTTCTCCCATGCTCTCAGCCACTCTCTTCTGCTTGTGGCATGGTTTAACCATTTGGTTTTAATATGTTGCGCATGCGCAGGGGCTATGCTTCAGGTATACGGCATAAAACATACATACCCTCCCCCGCCCCCCACCCCGGCGCTGGGGACTTTTGCCCGCGGCGGTCGCTACAGTCCGAAGGAACTTCAGTCTTCAGTATCGCGCCGGACGTTGGTCAGGTGTCTCCGTATTCCCGTTTTTTCACTCGATAAACAAAAGAATGAACTCCAGTGATGAATAACAGCATGAAAAATTAATTGGCTGGAGTAGTTGGGAAGTGATCGCAATTAATTTCGGTATTTTGGAATTTTTTTTCAACTTTTTGGTGAAGTGGAGAGCTTTTCCGGTCTTCGACGCTCTGGTCTCCGGTTTGGAATTCACCTGAACAGGTTAAGAGGTGAACAGGTAGCGGGACACGCGTCGCCATGGGTTACGAGTGTTGTGGGGCTGTTGATGTGTAGTGGAATTTTTTTACTACTGCGTTTTTGGGGTTTCCGGTGGGAGGCTGATGGATACCGGATTATGAACTGGAGGCTGGCGAGGATCCACTCGTGGTGAGATTTTTTATTCGGTTGGGGGAGCTTTCAGTGGAGGTTTATTTAATTGTTGCGTGATTGGGCACGTGTGAAAAAATTGTAGAGATATTTTCCGGACGAATTGTTTCTATACATGAATTTTTACGTAAATTTTTGTTTTCATACGAGAGATGTGGAAACGCTCCAGAGAAAAACGTAGAGAAATGTCGCAACTCCATGCGAAGTTCTTCTATACATGTGGCGGGGGGTCGTATAGGATGAAACCTATAGAAATCGTATAGAAATAATTTGTATAAAAAATATCCGTATAGAAAATTTCTGTACGATTTTTCCATATGAGGTCTTCTGTAGAAGAGGAATGTGGAATTTCGTAGAAGAGGGCTTTAGATTTGTTTATGTAGCAACAGTTATTGCTGTCAATTTAATAATTAATTGTGAAGGAATAAAACAATGCGTGTTAATCATTTGACAATATTAGGAAAAGTAGGATTTATAAAAAAATAGGCGGGGATTCAATATCAATGAATGAGGATTAAGGGGAGACTACTAGGAGTTTTAAAATTCGTGGGCTGATGGATTGAAATTTATCGTGCGTTGGAGATTGAGTATATATGTCTAAAAACGAATAATAAGTGCAAAAAAATTAATTGTTTATTGTTCGTTCGCCCCGCAGACGCCTGAAGTGTTAAAAATCGTCTAGGGCCTCAAATTTTTGAACTACAGAGGTTTCTTTGTTTCAATTTTTTTGAAAAAATGTCTACAATAACAATTACGATTTTTTTTTTTGAAATTCGAATCCTACACAGCTAATTTCTTGTTTTTATATAAAAAATTGAACCAGTCATGTAAAATAACCAGAAACATGATCCTCAAAGTATTTAAAAACTTTCCTCGATTCTTTCAGAAATATTTTTCTCACTATTTATCATGAATGGTGTAATTTTTTATATTAAAAAAAATGATATTAAAAATATCTAGCTCGTAATTGGTATTGTACACAATTTTTCGAAAATTTTGAAAAAAAAACCGCTGTAGCTCAAAAATTGGAGGCCCTAGACTATTTTAAACATTTTGAGTTTAACATATTGACGTCTTAATAATTTTCCTGTTTTCAATTAATTTTCGAAAGACGAGTTCTTTCCATATTTTTATGCAGCATCATTTGTTACCGAAGTAGTTCAACAATATCCCTGAAATTGATAGGTTCATTGGGAAATGATAGATGTTTTTTGTAGTCCACGCACCTCCCATATTCCCAAAACAATTTCAAAATCCAATTCAGACTCTTGTCCCATCGCCACTGATAAAATTTTCCCCCGAACTGAATATTTCATCGTGAAAAGACGATGCCCAGATAGAAAGATAGATTGAATGTCAAATACAACGAGATTAATCGAGGATAGGGCAGGCCTGACTGATGGAATTCGATTATAAAATCTTCATGAAGGGGAACACGTACGACTTGCACTCGTCCCCTCCGGGTTTTATTAATTTACCGGGATTTATACATTGGTGATATGATTCCTCGTGATTCCCCTCATTCAATTGTCCTACATACTATATTGAATTCTCTCTCCGTAATTTCATTCACTCCGGACGAATTCATAATACTTTGTTAGAAAATTACTCGCGAAGCTTCAAGTTAAACATCCTGAAATTTTTAGCAGACTCATTTAGATGAAATTTTTATATACTTTCTTACTGAGAAACAGGGATACGTAATAATATTAAATTTTATTAGCTAAATTTTTCGATTGATGGTGAATAAAATATTTGATAATACTGGAATGTAATTTTTTAGTTAACAAGCTAATTCTAAATTTAGGTACTTGATTTTCGATTATCCAAATAATCGTCGATCTTCCTACCTAAATTATTGATTGATGGAATATTTCGAAATTTTAATGTATAAATTGATGGCTCCTTTAATATTAAAAATTTTAAGATTTATGTTAAAAATTAAAAATTAAAAACAACTTCACAATTTAACGGTAATTATGATTGATTGATATGCCTATCACTGCTGAGAAATGAAAATAAAAATGAAATTGTACCTTTCAGGTCCACATGACAATGGAAATTACTGAAATTGTTTGAAATTCAGGAAAACATCTCTCTGAATTTTCTATTAATCGAAAATTTAATTCAATGTGGTGGTCAATGTTCGCAATGGGTTTGACAATTTTATACTCAATTTTCTTGAATTTCACAAATGAATAACAGAGTACATGAACTATTTGATTTTAGACTGAATTCAAATTCATGTCATTGGAAAACGAATTCAAACAGTGTTTGATTTTAACGAAAATGTCACTGAATTCTTGGATTATACGATCAATTATTGATGATATTAGATACTGACTAGAATGATCTAGATTATCAGTAATTTTTTTCGCTGATAATTGGTGACAAAATCACAGAATTTCAGAGTTCTGTTCAGCATAAATTTCTGAAAATCAAAATTTGGTTTCTCTGTATACATTTTTCTCAAAGCAAGAATAAAATATTCCGGATTGAAGTATTCCCGACAAAATTTTATTCCTAAAAATATTTTACTGCTGAATTTGCAAAACTTATCCTTTATTCAAGAGCTTTTTCCTGCGAATAAAAAAGTGGAAACCCTCTAATTTCGTTTTTTAAAAACAAACTGCGCGTTTAAATGCAGCCTCGGATTTAATTACCACTCTCTTTATCCCCATTCTGATGCACACAACTGCACAGAGTCTACGGACCACATATAACGCTGATGGAACTCGAAAATTACGTATACATGGTAATAAAGTTTGAGGAAATTGAAAATTCCGAGCGCAAGGGAAAGTTTCCGGTATATCCCAGTGTTATAAGCAAATGGAGTTTTGATTCGACGTGGCGTACTCGCTGACCGCGTTAATTCCAACTTCAACGAGTAAACAAAGAAGACCATTGAAGGAGATGCATGACCGACACAATTTATTATTTAGTTATTATTTGTTTGTTCCTTATCAGGAGATAAACTCTGGGCTGAAATTTTTTGCAGAACTCTGGAATTTTTTATAAACAAAAAAAT
This sequence comes from Diachasma alloeum, assembly GCF_001412515.2. Lineage (NCBI taxonomy): Eukaryota > Metazoa > Arthropoda > Insecta > Hymenoptera > Braconidae > Diachasma > Diachasma alloeum. Next base: position 375,938 of record NW_021680729.1, read on the forward strand.
AGAAAAACTGCTGCATAGTTGAGTCTGTTCTCTAGTCTAGTTATAGACACTAATCTGAACCGTTCCACAGTTACACTATTAAAAATATTTCTAGTAAAGTTTTTAGAAATTTTCATCGTGTTGCACTGGAATTTTAAGAAATTTCAGTGCAATTTCAATTATTGCATTAAAATCTATGAAAATTTGGCAAATTCAGATGCATCCATTCTGGAATATTCAATTAATTCGAATTTCAAGGAATTTCAGGATTAAAGATTGACAATTTGATGAATAAATCAATGAAAACTGTTATTTTCAATTCAATTATTGAATTAAAATCTACAAAAATTAGGAAAATTCAGATGAAACTATTCTGGCATATCCAATTAATTTGAATTTCAAGGAATTTCAAGATTAAAAATGGACCACTTGATGAATAAATAACTGAAAATTGGAATTTGCAGTTCAATAATTCCACAAAAATGAATAAAAATGCAAATTCACCTAAACCTATTCTTGAATGTTCAATTAATTTTCATTCCCTTGAATTTCCACTGAAATTTCAATTTTCCCTCAACAGGGTAAAAAAACAGTAATAATAACTGCAAATAAGTCCAGAATTTAATGACTCCATCAAGTATTTTGAGTAACTCCTTGTGACCCTCGCGTAATTCCTGAACTCCATTGTTCCTCCAGGTCACAGTTTTACCACTGAGAATAATGGAAATGTGAGAGAAACGTCAAACGCTGGAATAAAGGAGGTTTAGAGCCACTCGAGAGGTATTAAAGTGATTCCCGAGATGAACGTCGCGGGTAGAAATTGCGCGGTTTTAAAAGACATTGGAAAGTTTTCCGAGAGAAGAAACACACGGGCCTCACCGCTGACTCATACACCGGTCGTGGCTCCAACGAACCGAGTAGAAGGCAGTTACTCCTTGAAGACAGGATGGTGGAAACGAACAAAAAGAGGGAGCGGGGGGGGACATAACAAAGGGCGTTTTCAACATAAAGAAGAAACAAAAAAGGAAAAGGGCGGTGAGGGACACGGGGTCGCCGGAAGTGACGATAATTCGAGGGAGTTTGCACTAGTGCCGGGGAAAGTGCGAACTGACAGGTTCTCACCTTAAATATCCCACTGCAAAATCATCACTAGGAACGTTAAAATGGTTTATGACAGATGAAAAAATACCGGTGCGTTTTACTCCATTTTTATGACATTCCTCCGCTGGTGTACGACAGTAAAATCGGAGATGGCGATTCTCTTGGCTGTAAAACGTTTGATGCAAATCGAAAAATAACACGGGATGAGTTTTCCGGAATTGCTAAGAAAACGCAGTCATTTTTTTATGAGAAAACCAAATTCAATGAACGAATTTGCGTATCATTTTAATTCTTCTTTTGTGGGAATATTTTTGAAGCGAAGGGAATCAGATTGAATTCACCGGAACGTTTTCCCTTGTGGACGATTTCATGAACTGGAAAGAACATCTGCCTTTTTCTCTTAAAGTATTGGGTCTAGACATGTGCTTTCGAAATAATCTTCACGTGAATTATCTGAGAGTATTCTGTTTACTTCGAAGAAGCTTGTTGGAACATTTCTTCCTAAATCCTAGGAGTGTCAACGAAGTCAGCAAATGGTCTCCATGTGAATTTTCGATACATCAATTAGTAATCGGTCAATTATCTCGGTAATGAGTGGTATAAAGGAGAATCGTTAAAGCATTTTTTTTCAGAGAGAATTTTATTCCCTAAATAAAAGTTTTATGATGTAGGTCTGAACGTACTCGCTCTCGGGATTTTTGATGAGTTCTCTTCAAAGGGTTTTTTCACGCATTAATTATTAATTGTTTAATTACCTCGGTTATGAGCGAAGCTAGAGAGAAAATGCCACGAGATGTTTCTTGCAGATAATTTAATCCCCCGAGGTACCGGTGGAACAAGGAGTATGAAATTTTCTTATTCCTTCCTAGAATCATTCCCAACTGTTCGAATGACGAAACAAAATTCACTTCAGTTGAACTCAGCTCTATTAAACACTCGAGAACCCACCTCCCCCCGAGCTTTCCCCTCTCTTAAAAAACTACAAACAAACCAACAAACGAATGAACAGAACTAATAAACTAAAGCAAATAAACAGAGTTAATGAACAGAATAACCAAATAACCCGACAAAAAAATGCACGGAGAAAATTATTTGGTGAATTTCAACAACTAGTTTGTTGAAATTCATCAACGAGTTGTTGAAAAAAATTAATTACCAACTAGTTAGTGAATTTCAACAAAATAATAAAAATAATAAATGAAAAATGGTGGTAAAAAAAGTAATAGAGCACGGAGAAATAATTTTGTCCGTGATAAATTGAATGAACCTCTCCAATCTGATTCAAACAACTCGAAAATTACCCAAGAAACATTTTTATTATTATCAAGATGACAGTTTCCACTCCATCTCATCACGTACATCGCCGAGGACTCAGTGAACGTGTTCGGAACTCTTAATCGTGTCCGTTAGTACGCGGAGATATGCAGCGTGAGCCTACCCAACCTGCGCTCAGCAGTGAGAAGGGACTCCAAGGGATGGGTTAGCGGCAGGGGGGGGGGGGGGGGGCTACTATTTCATACGACCGAAGAATCGTGAGATCGAGAGTCGAACGTGCTCGCATACACGTTCAAACGCGATATCGTCGCTGCACCGGATGCCAAAGAGGCTCGTTTATAATTTATGGTCAAATAGACCGCGCGTGAAACCTTTATTCATGCCTCTCCCCTCACGGCCCCCGCCCACCGCCCCCTGAAGGGGTATGCATGCATATGTAAAGTTCAACATGTGCGGAAAAGCGATCTACTGTGCCTGACCGTACGTAACTCGAGACAAAGCTTCATGTTTTCCCTTGTTGTGGCATTATCATTGCCATTCGATGCCGAAGGACTTTGAACTATAAAATATTTTTGCGCAATTGTATTTGACACTTGGGTAAATAATTGTATTTAGAAGGATTCATCTTTTGGAAGCTACGTAAATTCAATAATGATGAGCTTTCGTTCGGTCATTTCAATCGCATTATTAAACTATTTAATTAACCTTTCATGGAATAGTTGGAATACTCTTTTGTTAATTATTGAATGTTGTTCAATGGGTGCAATCACATCTAGAGAAATTATTTGGTCGCATTAAATGAACGAGTTTATTCAAGCAACTTATGCTTATGATGTAAAATCGGTAATGATGAGTTTTTCATTCAGTGATTTCAATCGCATTATTAAATTATTTAATCAACCTTTCATGAAATAGTTATGATACTCGTCTATTAATTACTGAATATTGTTCAATGGGTGCAATCACACCTAGAGAAATTATTTGTTCAAATTAAATGAACGAGTTAATTTAAAAAAAATGTAAATAAATGCTTCTCGTGGCAATGGAAACGAATTTATTAATATGTAATAATTATTGATTCGGAATGAATGAATTATTCATTTCATATTGGAACATTTTCATTGAAATGGATCCATGTTTTTTTTACTTTCAAAAAAATATTGTTAAAGTGCACGGAAAATTGAAAATAAAAGGTTTTATTGGATTCTGTGACGTCACTTCTTTCGATGTATTGCAAAATAAATAAATAAATAATGCTAATTGCCGGAATGACTCAAATAATGTGTTCTTATGCCTGATGAAATAATTGTATCTCGGTTTTTCTCATTAGTACGGGAAGGAGAAGTATTGTGCGTGGTAGACAGGTCTTGTTGCAAATTAAATGTCGAGTTACACGTGTTTCTTTTTTTCCTTATGGCACCTTGTTATTCTCATTCAGTTGTTCAGGTTGAGTCATCAATTATGACTCCACGTGGGCGAGCAGTCTCAGGCATTTCGTTGTATTATTATTTCGTCGTTTTTTATGATGAATCCAACTGAGAAAATAGATGCGCATTAAGAATTCATTGCGATTGTTCTGACATTTCTTTTTCGTCAAATTGAGTCTGTTGGTTTTTTACTTTTGCACTGAATAGACCCCCTGGAAACGGCGAAATTAGTTGGAACGTCTTTCGTAATGACTGCGCGAGGAACAGAGTTATAGGCATGACATTTGGACGGAATGTAGATACCAATCAGCGATATCTATTGAACGTAATTCGAATTCCATTTGGGGTGGGGGCGTTGAGACAGTCATAATGTTGGTTTCCGTAATGATTCTTTAACGATTTCTCGAAAAACTAATTAAATAATAAAAACTTATCCTTCAAAATTGAGTGTCTTTTGGAAAGACAAAAAAATCCGAACATATAATTAAATTGTTGAAAAATTGCAATAAAAGCGTCACGAAAATTAAAATGTTTATGAATGCTCAGGTTTCTGCTGAATATTCATGCGTATTCTTCAGGAAAAAATGAGCATTCTCGCTATTTTGTGGTATTGCATTAGAATTCCACTAATTCACTTGAGAAATGAATGAATAATTAAGCATGAGTCCGTTATTTTATAGGAAAAAGTGTTTTTTTTTTCAAAGCATTTGATGTGAATATTCCGTTTTCCTGAAAAATATTGGTCGAAATGAAAGCATGAAAAAATATTCTTCATAAAAAAATTATTTTTTAGGTGCATCTCATCCGTCCAATCCCGATTAACTGCAATTTGTCATGATAAAATACCTATTAATTTCTGTTATTGATCAAATTTATTTAATTCACATAAAAAATAAGAAAAAATTGAAATTTCATGGACAATTGAAGCGAAAAATCGTCATGAAATTTCAGATTTCACAGAAAATTTTCGGAAATTCCTAATTTTTGAGCAGCCGGAAGACGAGAATTCCCCAATTATTTCAATTTTCAATATAAATATTAATAATAAGTCCCAAAATGCGCAGAATTTTCAATCAATTGGACGTTCATGCGCAGATTTACCAGAATTTTCCTGATTTCTATTACTCTTCACGGCATAATTCAAGTGAAAGTTCCAATTTCCATCGATTTTTCCGTAACATTTTCAATTCTCAACGACGAAATTCTTTGAAAATTCAGCAGAACTATAACTGCTCAAAATTTCTGAGAAGTCCACCGTAAGTTTCAACCAAAAATTTTCAATTTTGTATAAAAATTATGAATTTTCCCATTCTTTTCTCAAAATTATCGCATCATGTTGTGAATTAATAGGGAAATTTCCGATTATCTATATAATTTGACATAAACTTTGACATCCACTTTAAAAAAGAAACTATTAAATTCAAAGACTCCGCATGAACAAAATATTCTCCATCCAAAAATTATGCTCTTCCCGTGCATTCAATCCGCCTAATCCAGATCACCTCCGCCTCACAATGACAAAATACATATTTTTTAATATTACGTAATATCAATCGCGATGAAGTGCGCGTCAGTCTAGGCAATCATAACCGTCCAACGACAGCTCCCTGGAACTCAGTAGCGTGTGTCGTTACAAATCCAAAGCGGAAATCTTCGCAGACCCGCTATTATCAGACACAATTCTCCTCTGAGTACCGTTCATCACCGTTTCTCCGCCCTCCCCAAGTCCTTTATGCTCCGCTCGTCTCTCTTTATCTCCGCTGTCTTTTGTTGTCCCCTCACAACTGAGGACCACTCGATAAAATAAATATTATTTGAGCGGAGGATAGTCACGTCTTTACTTGTGCAATAATACGTTCGCATAAATGTCAGGTCAGGTGACTGGGGCCCGAGTTAGAAGGGATATAGGCGAGGTTTATCCTTCACCTGTTCAGTTTTCGTTTTTTCACTCTCGGGGGGAATCAGTTTTTTCATTGTCGTTATGTTTTTACCATCTCGGACAAGCTATCTCTAGGGAAAAATGGTTTCTCGAGGATTTTCTAGGGGATTACCTACTTGAAAGAGATTGTAAATCGATTCATTTGTAATAATGATGTTTTTTTTACGTTAGAACAACGATTTTTTCTCTTTTTTTCGCATAATTCGACATATTTGTTATCTATTTTTCTCGGAAGCAACGGAATTCACTGAGAATTTCATTGTGGATGCACTTGTACGCATGTTTACATTCTTTGACTTTAAAATGAAGATTCCGGAGAGAATGAATTGATTTTCTTATGAATTGAACGTTCGAATAATTACACATTCAATTTTTATAGGATAGCTTTTTCTAAAGATTGAACAAGTGACCGGGGGTCGAGTTAGAAGTGATTAGCGAGATTTATCCTTCACCTGTTCAGTTATTCATTGTCATTTCATTTTCATTTCATTTTCATTTCATTTTGTTTCATTTTTTCACTCTCGGGCGAATCAATTTTTTCATTGTCGTTATGTTTTCATCATCTCGGACGAGCTATCTCTAGGGAAAAACGGTTTCTCAAGGATTTTCTTGGGGATTACCCACTTGAAAGAGATTGTAAATCGATTCATTTGCAATAATGATGTTTCTTTTACGTTAGAAAAACGAGTTTTTCTCTTCTTTTGCATAATTCGACATATTCGTTATCTATTTTTCTCGGAAGCAATTGAATTCACCGAGAATTTTGTTGTGGATGCAATTATGCGCATGTTTACATTCTTTGACATTAAAATGAAGATTCCAGAGAGAATGAATTGATTTTCCTCTGAATTCAATATTTATGTGATTTTCTTTCGCGTTCAAAAACCGCGAGCATTCAATTAATTTACACGATTAGTTTTTTCTTATCGCGTTAGCGAGAAAAAATCATTCTTTCATTTTTATCGTCCATTTTTGTCACCAGAAATTTTCATTGAAAAGTTTTCCTCCTGTGCAATTCGATTCGCCCCGTGAATTGGAACGAATCATTGATAAATCCTCCCGAAAATTGGGCATTACAATGTAGTTCACCAGTTGCCAATTGATTTTCAAAAAGTACCAGTGGAAATTCAGCAATTCAATTTCACTCGGCAAATCCACTCTCAATTGTGAGCAGTGAATGAAATCCGAGGGAAAAAGAGAATTTAGAGGGAAATGGATAAGTCCCTCTGAACTATTTCAGGGAGCCTCGTGCATACCCTCCGATGGCATTCCGCCCTGGTCGCTTACATGGAAATGCTTTCCCCCTACCTGGATCCAAGTAGCACGGCGCACGTAACCAACCGGCAGGACGTAGTTCAAAGCGGATTTACGCTTTGTGATGTACTCAATATCGTATATTTTTGCAATTTTTTTTAACGGGAATTCCACCGCGGCTTTCAGCTATTTTCGCCCGTTCTCTCTCTTCTCAAATTACTTGAATGCCAGAGGTACCTCTCAGATTATATTTTATTTTCGCGCACAATTTTTTAATTAGAATTCTTCATTACGTAAGCAATTAATTTTTTCTGTAGAAAATTGCCTCAATTTCTTGAATTCTCTTGAATCTCGTGATTAGACAATTCAATTTATGCGGAGGTAATTAACAGAACTCATTGAAATTGTTGAAAGACATTCTATTGTTTCGTAAAAAATAATTTATTTTATTTTTTTCATTTATTTATTCGTCGATCAATTGAGTTTAATTTTATGCTCAAGGAATTCCCGAATGATTTAACATTAATTAATGACGTGGTATGATGAGATAAAATCAGAATAAGTGAGACTTTGATTAATATCTTCTATGATTTTTAGGCATTCATCAGATTTTCTTAATCACTTATGAATTTCAAGAAGAATTCAACTTGATAGAAATTAGTAAAAGTCCTAAAAACCAACAAAAATATAAGAAAAAAATTATTATTTATTAAGACTACATATTTTCTATTCACACAACTATTCGACAAATCCCTTCGATTTTATTATAAATTTCGAGAGTGCACTTCGATCTATAAATCATAAAAATAAAATATTCATAAACCCGAATAAAATTCTCCACACGGAGATGAATATTCAATAAAAATTACGTATTTTTTCCATAATTTCGGAGGGCAATGTGATTGTAGGAAATTTTACGGAACTGTTGCAGAATTTTTCCAAAGCGTTCCGTAATTTTATCTGAATTTCCTGTGAAAAATTACGATACCGTCACTTAAATTTTCTGAGTCGATTCCGTAATCGGTCAGGCAACTGTGAGTTCCGCAATTTTTCCTGAACATTTCTCTCTGTGTATTATTTTTGTGAGAAAAAATTGAATTAAAATGAATACCACCCGACCTATAATTACCAATCGCGTTTTTCAATTGAATTGTTCCGCCAATACTGGAATTACATTTCTTTCTCCACTCTTTCTTCCATCTTACGTCAATAATTAGCTTCTTTTCCTGCGAAAAATCCGTTACATTCCTATCATTTCCGCAAATTCCACTCCAAGAACCTTTACGTTTTCCATTAGACGACTCTATCGGAAAGAACAGTAATTAGCAATTACGCTAAAAATCGCTGTAAACCGTATGCAGAAACGATTACGACTAAATCACGCAATTGATCATTCCAACACCGACGATATAATGGCCGGTTTCACCGTCTGTGGGACGCGCGAAAATCCCGCCATTGTTGTAGTTTATGTTTGTGTGGCAGCAGGGGAAGGCTAAGAACAAGGGATAATAAAGAGCTCGAACTCAGCAAAACGAAGAGCAGAAAAACGAAATTAAAAGACTTGAGCGTCACGCTTCAGCCCCGAGCTAGTGGGAGTTGATGCACGACTGGGGTTTGAGCTCCGAGGGTCGTTTGATAGTGAAAAAAGTGCGAAAACAAAGGGCGGGGGGGGGGGGGG
>NW_021680729.1:384607-477052 GCF_001412515.2 Diachasma alloeum
GGGGGGGGGGGGGGGGGGTGAGGGGGCAATTGAAAAGCGTTTCTCAGTGTGAGAAATTTGTCATTTTTTCTACTCTATTCATATCGAAACAGCGCAGGTTGCGACCTCTTTCACGCGCATTATTATCGCAATTCGAAAGGGAAACGAATTCCATTGAAGAAAACAAGAGTTACAAATGTGGAAATTAACCTAGAAAAGGTGGAACAATGGTTTTAAAAAATACTTCTATTTTTGGAGAATGGAAAACGGGTTTTTATTAGGAGAATTTAACTTGAACTAATTTTGTGCCGGACATTTATGTCATTTGTTCATTAGTTTTTTTATACATTTCATTCATAAATCATTTTTCATTTATAAGTTAAATGGATAAAAAGAGAATAATCAAATCATTTTAATAGAGTTATTGTCAATATTTTTTCTTCTTTTGTGAATAGATTCGATCTATGAAAATAAAAAAGGAATGAAAGTGTATAAATGACGAGAGGAAAACAATAATTTGCAGTTTGACATAAAAAATTGGCAAAAAACGTCAAAACGATACAAGAAAAATATATTTTTAAGACAGAAAATATTAAATTACTTTTTGCTGATAAGAATTCAACTCCAACTATTGTTATAAACTATGTTAAGAATAAATGTAAGGAAAAATGGAGATAAATAAATAGTAAAGAATTTATTAACTCGGAAAATCAAGGAATGTTGTTTTGTTAACGACGGTTTCACTCAGAATTGATAAAGACATCATCGATAAACCAAAAACTCCACGAAAAAACTTGAGAAATGAAGCCTCAATTCGATAAACCCGTTTTCATGCCTTTATTATCCTCATAAATTTCAATACAATCATAAGAATCTGTAAATCCCACCTTTCCATTCGTCTTGAATCAACATTCCGTCTCCAGATAAGATAAAAAAATACTCGCAGACGTGCAACGCTTTGATTTTCAAATTTTTCCACTCCATATTGGTGTATAAAAACATTCATCACTTTTATTCATTGTGCGCACAGTCCCAGTGCTGGGTACCTCCACACTGAACCCGATAAACCGCTTCCGACTTCAATAATTCATGGATATCATTGAGAGTGACTTCATATTTCCACAAATAGTGGGAAATAATTGTCAACTCGCAAAATATTCATTTGGGAGGAGAAAAATCAATGAATAATGACTGAAATTTGGACGATTGCATTATTAAAACTTGTTGGCTTCAGTGAAATTAAAAATTTCATGGTTTTTCCCACCTAAATTTCTATTATGTTAAAGTTCCACCGAAATTTCAAGGAATTTGGTCATTGGGAATTCACAATTTCATGTAAAAACCCACGGAAATTGTCAATTTTAGTTGAATTATTCCAAGAAAATTCAGGAAATCAGGAAAATCCAGATAAATGGTTGAATAAAAATTCAAGCGAATGAGGGAATTCTGTTGAATTTTCAGGAGAGTTATCAATCATAATTTCTTCCCACCGAAATTTCAAGGAATTTCGTCATTCAATTTTCCCCTTTCCAACACAATTGTTCGTTAATTTTTTTCTCCATGTCGAACAGTGAATGCGAATACAAATAAATTTTCAATGACCAATGCGAATGGAATTTTCGAATAATAAAGCAACGGAAGTTGGCAGTTTTCCCTTCAATGGAGTGTCATCCGGCGAGAAATTAAAGCCTAACAACGTACATATGAAAAGAGACAATGAAAGAATTGTCACGTTGGAAGAGTGTGGCATTGTCAGGTGACAAAATAAAACGAGGAAACAAATCGGATAATCGGTTCAGCCGAGCGTTTTGAAAATTGTCTTTTCGCTCTGGCTACTCGCCTTGTGCTGTCCTTTTGTCAGCCTTCCAGAATGGTTCGGAGGAATTGGAACGAAAAAGAAAGTTCAGCGGGCTTTGAGTAGTCAGCAAAATGTAACAATAGTGCATCCAGTCATCAATTTCTTTCAATTCCTGGTGATTTCCTGGATTCGAGGCTTATCAAATCTCTTTGATTAGATTCGGCCCAACTATATCTGATCGGAAATATTGATTCTCAATGACAAAGTCTTCACGGCTAAATGTGTGATAACAGTCTGAAGACAATTAATAAATTCGTATTTTTATGGGATTTTTGGGAAAGAATCATCTTCAACTCCTTGATCAATCCAGAAATTTGTTCACTTAATCAAATGATTAAATACAAAAATTGAATAGCGAGTATTGAATACATATTTCATTTTAAAAATGCTGAAAAGCTGAGAAGTTGCAGTCCTTTGAAGAAATATCTGCATTATTCATGAAGTAACTAAATCAGTTAATTTTGTTTTGTTAATTAGAGACTTAATTGCCGCAAAAATTAATAATAACAGCAATAAACTGAATATGTGATAATAATCTGAAGCAAAATTACATTTACGCATTTATTTGATTTTTGTGGAAGAGTCATCTTCAATTTTTCATTTCATTAGATAAAATAATTAAATGCAAAAAATTAAACAGAAAATATTAGATTTTAAAATATATTAGATTAATATTAGATTTAAAAAAAATATTAGATGAAAAATGAAAAGCCGAGAAGTTACAGCTAACTGAAGAAACATGTGCATTTTGACGTCACAATGCTTTCCATACGAACATTCTAAATTGTTTATAACATGTTTATTGTTTGAAATTAGGAAAAAACGTGTTTGACATTTTTCCTCCCATTTCCACATGCAGTAATAATTATAAATATCCTTGGATGGCTACAAAATCTCCCACATCCTCACTTTCTCAAAATAAACGATGAATTAGTGATTAAGCGACAGAATGAAATTTGCAATCACGTGCCTGACTGGGGGGAAATCGATATCGAAGGTGATTTTGTATGATTGGGTTTCCAGCGAAGTGGAACGGAATCCCAGTGCAGAACAGAACGAATACGGCAAGATCAGAGATAGCCCAGAGCCAATCCTTACCTACCGTTATTATTCCTAGCGCGAGAATAACGTCTGGCTTGTTTACTTATTTATCGTTTCACGTCAACTCAGTTGTAATTATTTAGCCCGCTGTAAGGAAAAGAGAAAGCCTGCTGTGAGGGAAGAAAGTCACTGCTCATTTCCAGCACGATAGCGTAATTTTTCTGGTTTTATTGTTCTACTTTTGTTATGAAATTGAGGGGGGAAAAATGTGTCGATTTTGATTTTTATGGGACGCATAATGATCGCTGGGGGAATTAGTCTACTGTGAAGTGGGATCGATTGCTGCAAGACTGAGTTTCACTGCTCAGTCAACTAAAACGCAATGAATGATAAAGGAGAGGGAGAAGCGAGAGTGAAAATCAGCATGGGTTATGTTATCGTGACGCAATGTGGGGACAGTTGTGGAGACGGAGTCAGTGGAGTTACAATGAAGAGTCAGACAGGATGGATGTCAACGGATATCGATTTGTCGGCGGCTGGAATAGGTGAATTTGTATTTATGATATTGGGAATTATTCATCGACTTGCGAGTGGCGAGGCTGTTAGCTCGGGGGATTTATTCGTTGATGGAGAGTGATGTGATCAATTAAGCAATGAATGTTTTTGTGCGAGTTGATTTAATCGAAAATATTGATAATTTTGGTGGAATGAAAAATTGAAACGAATTTTAAATAAATGAAATTCTGGCTTCATGCGAAGAATGGAGGGTAGATTTTTTCGATGTGGAAAATATGTTGAGTGAGATTTAAAACGGAAAAAAATCAAATCTTGACGTAAACATGAAACAACAGAATTATTTCAGAAACATTTTTCGTTGGATATGAAATCGATTTCAAATAGAATCGTCATAGATTTTTCCTTCAAATCCTTCAATTTTCTTCCGCTCCAGAGAATTCAGAAAAATGTTTTCAATAGTTCTCCTCATTAAAATTCTCACCAAAATAAGAAAAAATTCATTCAGAAATGTATTCACAAATCTTCCCACCGGATGCTAAAATAATATGGATCTCACTTTTTTGCAATGAAAAAATTGAAAATATACCTTAAGGAAATGAAATATACCTTGAGAAAAAGAGTTGATAAACCAGATCTCAAATAAAATAATCATATATTCACCCTCATCATCGGAGAAAAGAACTAAATCAATCTGAAATGTAAAAATGAAAGACTCTCAACGATCTTCCGCTCCAAAAAATTCAGAAGAATATTTTGAATTATTCTTCCCATTAAAATGCTCAACAAAACTGAGGAAAATTCAACGTTGAAAATTGTGCACAGCCCGGCGCCGCAATTTTCCATTGTTGAAAATCTGGGACAAGGATTAAACCTCACCTGCTCAATCGCAAATTGCCCATGCCCAAATTAGCAAACACAATTTGTATCTCAACTGAGCGATCGCCTGGAGGCAAGTGGCTCGATTTGAGCGCATTGTTGTACGGCGGCTAGCCCCAGTCAGCAAAATCACACGTCTCCCCTATTATTCCATGAAAGCTCCGTACGCAGCATTGCACCAGCGAGTACACACGTCCCAGCGGGAAAGAGAATATAACAGAACAGAACAGGACAGAAGTAACGCATATGCATGAGTAAGGGTCCCTCGTACATGCGGGTATGGATAGAGATACCCTGTGGAATAGAAGTGCCCAGGGTCCAATTATCCAATGACAGAACTGTACGGCCTTGCCTCGCCTTTCCGAACAATGACGTTATATTAATGGCCAGTGTGTATCTCGCCAACTGTATTCGAACGTGGCATTTCTCACTTGAATACTGATTGAACACTCCAGACTCGAGTATCGTCCAATTATTTGTGTTTTTAATTGGCAAAATTTATTCAACAGAATAATTAATTTTACAGCATCTACCACGGATCATCTCCATGTGAATTTCGATATTCGTCGAAGGCAAATTGACGCAAATAATGAAATCAGGGGCAACTGATGGATGAAAAAATGAAAAATTACTGAGGGGGGAAATTCAATAATGAATTTCCGCGTGGTTGTGGCTGCATCGATAATTTCCCTCTTGAATTCAATATTCATACGGAACGAATTGAAAATTAAATCGTTTCCTGTTCGTTGAACATCCATCAGTGTGTCAAGAGACGTTTGACAAAATGGAATGTCATCCGAAGCTTTTCTCTCAACTAATTTGTCCTGATGTTTACACAAAATTGAAATTTCATGGATAATCTTGTAGTAATTATCATCAGAGTAATAACGAATTCTATCCGGGGAAAAATAATTGTGAAATAAGTATGAATTCGTACGTTTTCACCAAAAATATCGAAATTTTGGTGGAATAAAATAGACTGAAATTCACAGCGTTAACTTATTTTTTGATTGAATTATTGGAAAATGAATAGACTACTTGGCTTTTCAAAAGTTCAGACAAAAAATCATAACATTGCAGCTTAAGTAAATGCTTCAGCTTCAAATTACCTATCAAAAATGAATCATTCCCCTGAAAATAAGAATGAAACCTAACAAAAGCTTAAATCCCACCTTCAGAACAAAACAAGAAAAGAAGTAAAAAATTTCTGTAACAACGTAAAACGGAGAGTAATAGACTACAAAATGAAGATGACTCCAAGTACCTTCCTCCCTTCCTCCACACGAAGCACAACGTCTCAATTGATCCCTGAGAAGAGGTACTCCGGTTCAAATGATTCTCCACAGTTACGACAAGCCAATCACCTCGCGCGGACGTAATTACAGAGGAGCACTCTCGTAATTATGATACCGAAGGCTGCTGTAACCAGAGGCATCCCGGTGGAAACCCCAGAAATACTCCGGCTTCCTGGCTTCTCCCATCAACTGTTAACCTCACGCGGATGCACTGGAGCTCCAACTACGATATATTACTCTCTCACTCCTCTCTGTGGGCGCTGTGCATCACTTTATGTTCTGTGATTAATATTCCCTCCAGCAATCCACTTTTCTGGCCGATTATAAACTCCGCATAACGCACATTTAAAATAAACGGATGATTTAGCTGTCCCGACGGAGGAATTCCATGAAAATTCTACTTGATTTTGGATGGAAAAAGAGAAAAGTTTGTTGTAAAATTTGTGCCGAAGATATAAATCAGTAGTGAAGTGGTAAAAGGAGATAATTCAATTTTGACTATTGACCAGTTTTTAATCAATATCTCGGAATCTAAGGAAGATAGCAAAATTTTTGTTATAACCTTTTTTGTGGAGCTGATTAAGTGCTACAACAAATGTAATTACGAGAATTTCGCTATCTCCCTTAGATTCGGAAATATTCCTCAAAAACTTAACTGGGAGATGAGACGACTTATCTCCGTTTACCACTTCACTACTGAAATAAAAAATACCGAACAAAATGTGAATGAATAGGTACGGGGTAAAATCAACCAGTTTCAGTGATCAATTACTCGACGTTGGTGTGAAATTAAAGGAAAATTTATTCGTCTAAATCGTGCCACTGAGACAGCAGACTGACGATTTTATGTTGTTCAATTTACATCGCCTCCAAGATATTTTTTTCCCGTAATTTTTTAAGAATGCTTAAATATCTTTAACTGGTGTTTCAAAGTTGTTTAAGGACAAGGCCGTCTATATCTCTATCTAGGCAGTCACTAATCTAGCGCTTGGAATCATATTTATTTCAGCACTAGACTGTTAGATTCCAATCAGGCTGACAGTAGTTAAACAGCTGCTAGAATCTAGAATTTTTGCTAATGAAAACCCCAGGAATATTACGCCATATCACCCAGTGATAAATTACAAAAGAAGAAATTTTTTAATGATTTTTTTTAATTATTCAAAACCGAAATTGGAGATTTAATTGCAAACACAAAACAAAAACGGATTTCAGCGGAGTAAATTCACTTTGCACAGTTGAATTGCGTTGAAAACCTTCAGGTGAGGAATAATTTTTCCCCACAATACACTCAGAGGAATGATTTGAATCAAATCAAGCCCATAAAAAATATTTTCCATTCAATTAAATGATTTTTGTTTGCCAAGGATTTATTTTATTTAAATGAAGAATTACTGCAGTTAATAAATTAGTTGTCTTCTGCTTCTGAACAATGAATTCATTTCCAACTGATAAATTCTTTATTTGAGTCAAAAAAACATTTATTTTATTGAAAGAAAGATTATTAAATTCAAACAAATCGTCGTCCTTGCTGTAGACAATGAGCATGTCCCAATCTGTACAGTATCTACATGTGCTCAGTGTCGCAGGTGGAGGAAAAAATGAATGTCCTCTGTGTACTGCAATTACGCAAGCCATCCATATGCACACCCAAACCCTGACTACCCGGAGACACCTGTATATAAATTAAATCGCCTCACTGTCACCTTCCGTCTCTAACGGTCCTCTACTCCGATGCTGACCGAGGAACCCACCACCGAGAACTTGCCGCCAAGTTAGTGGAGCGTGACACAGAGGAGAGTCAACTGTGTATCCGGTAAACGACATTAAACAAAATTGGTGGGTTTTGCAGGACAGATGACGACATTCCGACGCCAGTTGACGTGTTTTACAGGCGGAAAGTGTAATTCGAAAGCATACTCACCATGAATTCTAATTTGAAGACGTGAAATTAGTTGCGAGACCTTTTAAAGAGCCGTTTCAAAAGATATCCTCTGAGGAATTCTCTTCACAGTTTATTTAGTGTTGAAAATTTATTCAAACCATGTTGTTGCATTTCAGAGTTTATATTTTCAGTGAAAGTGACCTATTTTTCCCCATAACGCTGAATATTCATGATAAATTGTTAAGAAAATAGGGTTTTCACTGTAGTTTTCAACATAATGTAACATGATGTGATTTTGTGAGCAGAATTGAGTATTAATAACTTCAACGAATGGAATTGATTTTTTTCCTGAGAAAATATTGATTTATGCTGAAATGTTCAGAGTCAATTTGTATTTTTTCTAGCACGAAATTCTGAGAAGAATTTTCAACATTCCCAGAATATTTTTACAAAAAAAATAATAAAAGTCAATCGAACCAAATGCATTTAAATTCTTTGATGAAATTAAGTTTCCTAGAAGCTAAAGTGAAATGAAAAACTTCTACTCCGCCATCAAATATTCCCTTTTCCGTGAATGTAAAAAGTAGACGAATATGCTCTCTCCCCGACCATTGAAAATCAATTTTCCCTGGAGCTAGAACCAGTTGATGAATATAAGCGGAAAAAGTTCTCAAAGCCGGCGGCAATATCAAAAATGAAAATACTCCCCGAGCCAAAAAGTGAGCATTAATTCAAGGGCTGCCTGGAGAGCTTAAATTACCTTCCAACTTCCCAATTCAGAATCATTTTCTATTTTTTCAGAAGAATACTTCTGCCTATTCTCAGGATCTAGCATCATTATTTAATGAAACCCTAGAAAAGCGTGAACTCTCTGAGCCTCGAAGTCTAAGTTAGAGATTTCAGTTGAAAATTTGTGACAGTGGATATATAAAATGAAATCGCAATATTTTCACAATTTTTTCCTCAATAATTAAAACCCGAGTAAACTTGAGAAATCAATCCACATAATTTTTTCAACGAAATAAAACTGTTCTAGAAACTAAAATCAAGTGCAAACTTCCCCTTCTCATCAAATATTCCCTCCCCCCAACCGTTAAGAATCAATTCCCCCGAAGTAATGAAAATTCTCCCCGAGCCAAAAAGTGAACATTAACTCAACGGCTTCCAACTTTCCAATTCAGAATCATTTTCTATTTTTTCGAGAGAATACTTCTGCCTCATAAATTGTCACAAATTTTCAATTTTCAATTTTCAGTTTGTGACTGGATATATAAAATGAATTGCAATATTTTCAGAATTTTTTCAACGAAATAAAACTTTTCTAGAAAGTAAAATCAAGTGAAACACTTCCCCTTCTCATCAAATATTCTCTCCCCCCAACCATTAAGAATCAATTCCCCCGAAATAATGAAAATTCTCCACGATCCAAAAAGTGACTGGTAGTTCGAGCTCTACGACGACCTCTTAAATTCCAATCCCATCATTAAATCCACTCATTTCCCTCCCCCTGTCCACGGAACTTTCAGCCTGATGTAAACTACAGTATAAAATCCGTAATAAAACCCGGGGCGATATCAGTTTCAAACGGAGCTCTCTGATAAAAGCCAACGGTAACAAAAACTACCTGAGTGGTTTTATCACGAGTCATATAATTCCTGTCCTATCATCCTCGTTGAAGAGACACCGCTACAAACACGCATTCGCTCACGTTTTTTATGGACATTCGAGACGTTCTGGATATTTACTTGGCTACCATCCCATATCCTCCGACCTCAGACGTTTCCTTCATAATTCTGGAGTTCTTTTATTTTTTTGTACGAAGACATTCTGCCGAATAGACTGGAGATGTTGCCAGATGGCAGACTTTTTCCTATCATCCGGAAGTAATTCAGAGGGACTTCCTAGGTTTCCTCTCGCTTCGAGCGATAGAAATGCTCGGGAAAAATATATTTCTTGTAGGAAATGTTTTAGTAGGGCTGCGAGACTGTAGCATAATTTATTTTCCACTGCTCATCCTTTTATAAATTCTTTATAGGGAATACTTCTACATCGATTACACAATGTTGAAAATTTTTTGCAAAAATTTTCCGTACACATTTTGGAAATTTTTCCCAGATTACAGTTTCATCGAAATTTCAAAGAATTTCGTCATTGAAAGTTCGAAATGTTATGGAAAATCGATGGAAATTAAATTTTGTTCCAATTGTTCCATAAAAATTAATTGAACTCAGGGAAATTGAGGTAAATATATTTTTGAACTCGGAATTTCATTGAATTTTTAGGGAAATCCGAAATTTTATGATTATTTCACTTCTGAATAGAATTAAATGTCATTTTCATAACAATTTCTAGTCAACTGCTCATAAAATTTTGAGTTTTTTCCAACGTTGCAGCTTAACCTATTGGAAATTATTATCACATTAGAGTTTCGTTGAAATTTCCAGCAATTTCGCCATTGAAAGCTCAAAACTTTCTAGAAAAATCAATGGAAACTGTAAATTCTGATTCAATTGTTCCACAAAAATTAATAGAAATCAGGGAAATTGAGGTAAATATAGTTTAAAATTTTTAATTTTTGCTGAATATTCACGTTTTCATGAAAAATTCAAGTAAACTGGAGAATTTATTTGAATTACTTGAGTTTACTTTGTCTTTCTCGTCTAAGCGTGAGAAATCCAATAAATTTTCAGTTGAATTTGGATTTTTACGGTGATCTCTCCCTAAATCGAATTGAATGTAACTCTCCTGAAAATCATCAATTAACTGTTCATGAAATTTCCATATTCTTCTAATATTGCAGCATTTTCCCGACAAAATGGCCTATTACACCCGATCTTGCCTTTCGTTTTCTAACGAATCTGGGATTTTGAATTAATCCTTTGTCTGAAAAAATTGTACTCCTCACATTCTAATAAATTGTTGACACGTTTCCATGCAAATGAATAGAACGGCCATGTTATTCCAATTAAAATGTTTTTCAATCTATTTTGATGGACGTAAGTCTCCCGAAATGATCCACTGGGAGGATTCCTCTGGTTTATTCACACACCGAAAGAATTATTCCCACTCCAAATGCCCCGATCGATCTATCGCACTCTCTATTCGCTGAAAAGAGACAAACACTCGGGGCACATCAACGTGTTTCTGAACACAGGAATGCACGGGAATGTATTTAAGCGAAACATGCATCGCGGAAGTAATTGCTAGCATTAATTCCTAGGAAGCTGTCAAGGCTTGATAACGAGACAATTTGATGAATAATTAAGTATGTAATTGGGGAGATTGATAGTTATGATGGCTTGTGATTTCAGATTTTACGAGGCGATCCTAGAGGACTCGGAGATGACGTCGAGGCCAGCAACTTGTGGGTCACGATGTACAGGTAATGATAATAAAAACTAGATTCCTACGGCGATGAGGAAGTGGCGATGAGTCCAGTAATGGAATGAAAACTCCTTTATTTTTATCTCTTTTTCTTTCCCTGGGGGAAAGCAATTTAATTAAAATAAATGTCAAAAATAAATATCAGATTACTTTTTCACTGACGAATTCCCCCGTAAAAATTTTTGAGACGTTTTTCAAAGTTACTAGGTTTAACAGCGAGCTGAGATGGCCGAATTCATAAATCATAATTACCGTTAAATTTTGAAACTGTCATTTAGTTAACATCGCTCTTGAATTTTTTGTTATTTTAGTAATTATCAACTTAAATATTCAAATTGTGAACTATTTTAGTAATCAATAATTTAGATACTCTGAGAGAAAAGCCAACACGTTGTCAAACAAGTCTTGTTTGCCCCAACAAAATCGGTAGTTGAACATGGCCAAAAAAGAATTTGTTTCGTTCGAATTTAAAAGTCTCAAACATGAATAATTGTTCTGCTTCCGACAGCAAGGAAATATTTGGCTCAAGAGGCGGATGATTAACATCAGACGGTGCCTTTTCAGAATGAAAATATTTCATATAGAGGAAAATTTATCAACAAATATTTTATCCCTAAGTTACAAGATTGATACCATATCATTATGGTAATCCCTGTTAAGAAATTATAATTATTTACTTAACGGAAAATTCACGGTCCCACATTATCAAATATTTAATTCATCATCAATCGCAAATCTAAATTATTAAAATTATACTATTTTTATATTTTTATGAGATTAGTTAAACCTTTATCAATATCATTCGCAAATTCCCAAATATTGATGCAATTTAATATTGAAGGCCATCCCTGATGGCGAAGCAATTAACAAATGAGTTAAAAATTCATAATTCATCAAACGTCGCATATCTCTAGACTTAGATGATCAAAAAGAATGACAGAAGATCTTTTTCACAGTTCATAAAATTTTCTGTACAAAAGTATCCCCATAAATTCTTCTGAATAACTTCCTTCTGCGGATGTTTGCAAAATAATTTGCACATCTGTGCCATCTAGACTCTTCTTCTCTTTTATTCCCTTCTTATCGCATGCCTATTGAATAATGAATCGTAATAAATCGCGTCAGATGGTTTAATCTGCTTCAATTTCGTGTGTTAAACCCCGATTCATTCACTTTTGAAGCCAGAAAACTTGGAAATGGGCCGAGTAAGTGGGTTGACTCCTCCAAACAATTCGCGATGCCTCGTTGCAGTAAGAGTACAAAGTACTGTTAGAATTACCGAGGACCATGGCCCTCATTCCTCTCGCTTATCTCCACGCAATTAAAACTCGGAAAAAAATATATTCACTTTTTCCGAGTAAAGCCGCACGTCATAAATTTCTACTTTCTGCTCAAATATCTGAACAAAGAAACCAACGGATCAAGAAAACCACTGACGAATGCAAGATGAATGCCATTGTTTGCAACATTGAGTCAAGTTGATAGCGCACGTTTTGCCATGATCAATCGCCCTCGAACAACATGAAAAGCAGCCCAATGCATACGGTAAACGTGTCACGAATTAAAAAATAAACGAAAACAAAACATTAACAGAAACTCGAGGCCGCGGATTAATATTCACTGCGACGCATGGGTGTGTTAATATCTGCGTTTAATCTCAACTGATGATTTATATTCCTGATGTTCAATGTGTACCAGTGTCTGATCAAGGATTTTCCCCACTTACAACCGGTTCTAACGTCTATTCCCTCCCCCTTTGCCCGCGTATAAATATAAATTGAATACATAAAAGTATTTCATTATTATCAGAGGAGCGCTTTCACAACGGGACAAATATTTCAAAAATCCATCGCAAATGATTTTTTTTGTTAAAATGAACACAATTTTTTTCTCTAGAAATTTATTTACGCTCAGAATATCTTCCGGAATTAATTTTATTATGACAAAATGAACTTTCCGGAAGTCAAGTCTTCACGGAGAGAAATATTCAGGAAAAATTACGGAACAGTTTACGTAATCCGCAGTGGGGAATCGTTTTCCGGCAATTTTCATTGGAATGGAAGAGGAGAAATCTGAAACGTTCAGTGAATTTTCAGGTTCATCATAGAACAAAGTACGAAATTGTCACGTAATTTTTCCCGAAGAAGTAAAATCTTACAGAAGCGTGCCGACTTATTAAGCCTCCAAAATCAAAAATTCTTGAACGTTCAACAATTTTTATGGAGCTGGTGAGTTATTTCTACGTTCCGTTCTGTAAAATTTCTCAATCGTTGGGGAAAAATTACGGAACGACTTGTTGTCCCCACAGCGGTGAGTCATCAGATGAGTGATTAATTTTTACAGAACAAATCGTAGAATTTACGTGGCGATTCGTAGAATGTCAGTTCCGACTCGCACTTTTTGTTGAATTTTACTTCGCTCGCGGATTACGTTTCGAAGCATAATTTTTACGTTTTTTTTCTGCTAATTATTACTGAATTTTTCTCTCTGCATTTCCATAATTTATTCATAGGGAAAACATGTTTGTAAAAGTCAATTTTTCGCAAAAAATAACTGGGATGATGCTGATTATGCATTCATGACTGTTTTCAAATCTTCCTGCCACAGGTCAATTTGAATAAAAAAATCCTCGCAGTGTTTCTCTTATTTACACTCTTTCTACTATTTATCTCGCCACAAATTCTTCCAATAAAGTTATTATTTGAAGTCCCTTCTCTTTCACATTAGTGTCAGTAGTGCAATTTGCACCGAACCCCATATATATTTCCAACGCCAGTAATGCCTCGAACTAATGCTATGAAAATTATCCCCAGGTATAATTCTCCTGCTCATCAGTGTCTCCCTCGTCGAAGCCCAGCCGTCGTCCTTGGATTCCCACTCCTCGACATCAGGAAACAGCACAATCTTACATAAACCGAGACACGAAGGCAGCGTGCCTTCATCAGCCTTGAACGATGGTGAACGTAAACTGCCTTTCCAATCTTCCCCGACTCCCTCCAGTGAATGGATTAACAATTCACCAGCGCCCAGGATCAACAAAGAGCAACATTTGCCGAGTAATCAAGACGCAGTGGAGACCTCCCCCACCCCCGACCTCCAGCCCCTCCCAGATATTGATCCCGAGAGGGTGGCTAAGCCCGCCGAACCTCCCAAGAAGCACTTAATCGAGAAGCTAATTGCCGACTCTCATACGCAAATTGAAGATAAGCCCGAGGTGTCCACAAACTCGAAACCAGTTCCACTACCGGAATTCAACGAGAAAGATGAATACCCGGACATCGACGAGACTGAGAGATTCGGTGAGAAAGAGCCCACGACTCCAAAACCAAAAAAGGATCAGGACGAGACGATCTCCCTGATCAACGACACAAACGTCAACTACAAAGGCGTGAAAAAGGAGCGCGTGGACGACGTGATAACAAAAAACTCGAAGCTAACGCAAGAAAACGCGACGAACGTCATCTCCCGGGAGTCTGACGTCGCGCCTAAACCGAAGGATCCCAAGTCCCAGGTGGAGACCGTGAAGAACGTCACGTCGACAAAAGTAATGAGAATAATCGGGCCCAAAGAGGTAGGCGAGAAGAACGACACTACATCGCCATCAATCCTGCCTGAGCTTTCAAACAAACCGATGAAGAATATCTCGGATGATATTCATGAAAACCTCCCCGAGGTCTACACCGACTCGCGGAAGCTCCCCTTCCCGGAAAACAAAACCCTAGGAGAAAACACTGCGGATACAAACGAGCGAAGTTCCTCCCCAAGGGGTCGTACAATATCATTCAATAACAGCAATCAATTCAGTAATGCCGAGGGGAAAGGAGGCGGCTCGACAAAGGAGAGCGCTGAGCTCGGATTCACAAAAGACTCAAGACCGTACCCCTACTTGAAAAGTAGTCCAACTAATCCTATGAATACGAGTAGAGCTAGGGTTTCAACCGAGGAGATATCACCTTTGGAGAACACAATCGGAAGAAGCCCTGACGACAAGAAGTTAGTGGTAACAGAGCCCTCTGTTGTGATTGATAACAGCATTCAGCAGATAAAACCGACGTACTACAAGAGATCTGGAAATTTCTCGCGGCCGAGTGACGCTGACGGCCCGACGTCTCCGGTGACGTCTTCAGTGGCTCTGAAGACATCGGAAACCACCGAGAGTTCCAACCTGACAGCCTCAGCTGTCTTAGAAAGCACTAGAGATCCGCGGGAAGAAATACTCGAGAAAAAAAACACTCTAGACGAGAATGTCACAGATGTCAAGAAAAATACGACCGAGTCGCAGGAATCCAGAGCCACTGAAGCGAATTTGGTACAAAATACAACGGAAACGCCGGAGGCGTCTGTCGAGACTGCGACAAGGCTCGTTCAGACAAGTATTACAGACCCAGTGCTCATGTCGTCTCCCTTAAACGTCACCGAGGGCTCCACCAGATCATCGCCAACAACCCTCGAACCTAATCCCCAAGGATCCTCACCAAAACCGGAGTCCTCATCCCCGACAACTGCAGTCGAAGAAACTTTAGATACAACTGTCGAGGAACTTGGCACAACTACTCTGATCCCCGAGACAGTTTCGTCAGTAACTTTGGTAACAGAGAGATTACCAGCTAAGACTGAATCGACAAATTTCGGCGGTCGAGGAATTGACTCGGAGTCAACAACTTCGGGGGTTGAATACGAGTTCGTTGGTCTCACTGAGACTACATCCGTGAGTTATGTGGCTAGTTCAGAGGGAATGGGGACAGATGTCACGGAGTTTGCTTCTAGTTTGGGGGGAGTTTCTTCGACTGCCTCGACTGCCTCGATTGATTCGACGAGTTCAATTATGCAGGACTCAACGAATTCTGAGAATGTCACTGCTACTTCGATGAGAGAAGACGACGGATCGACAACAGATCCGACGACTGAAGTGATCACTATAACGGGTGAGGTATTGGATACAACCATTCATACGACGAGTGTCGACATTTCTGAGACCGAGGGAACTACCGATATCCCCGAGGAGACAACCTCCGTTGACATTAGAACGCAGAGCGAATCGGGGGATTCCCCGGATTCGATGGATTCTTCGACTCAGAGTAACACAGTTGCGGGGAAAGTTAATAATTCAGATGTTGGGGAATTCTCAACTGGGCCATCCACATTTTCGTCGGTTACTGAGACGGAGACGTCTGGGGATTCCACGACTGTTGGAAATACTGAGGGGGGCGGCAGGGGGATGAGCGAACAGCCGTTCGCCCCGGAGGATGTCAATCTTCTTGTGAGAATTGTCGTTGAGGGCACTTGGAACGAAGTGTGCCCACACTTGCCTGCCCTCAGGCAGTCACTCGCCGATCTGTTGACTGCTGGAATAGAAAAGTGAGTGGAGGGATATCTCTCGGGAATTCTACTTTGCGAGTTTTAGGGGCTGTCGGGGCGAAGTCCATTACTGGGCTGAATAACGGGGCGCTTTTTTAGAGGCTTCTTTTGGGAAAATACTGATGATGTTTTTTTCTGGTTTATTGATTTATTCTCGGATTAGTGTGGTCCAGTGGCAAGTAATATTTTTCTGGAGAAAAACAAAAAATAATTCATTGGTTGCATGGAACAATTTGGAGGGGGTTCATTTAATTAATTGAAGTACCAATTGGTATCCCAGTAGTCCTGAAGAAAAAAATCATCATCTGGAGCGAAGCTCATCAAGAATTTCTATAAATCGTTCCCAAAAATGGGGTGCATAAAATGTAATTTGAATGCCACTAATTATCCACGAATAAATGAAAATCTCACCTAATTTCTCACGAAATCTTCAAAAACCATTTGGCTATTCTCAGAAGTTTGCAGTTATAAATTAAAGTAGTTAATGAATCGATTTTCCGTCCTCTCCAGAACTGTCGCAGCCGCCCAAATAATTTTCCAAAAGAATCCGTGTACTGATGGAAACCCACCGCAGTATTCAGCAGAATTAGCCCTTCCAACTTTATACCTGTACGTTGTCGACCAAAATGGAAACTTCGACACGGCAATGACGAAAATTCTCCCCAGTCTCTACAGCAGGACCTCTATAAAGTCCCAACTGAATGTGAGTGTCATCTCTCTTCATTTTCAAATTTATCGGTTGCACTTTACGATCTGAAAGTGATCTACAAACTGTGTCCACTGGAAATTGGCGTTCGTGGCTTACACCCCAGTGTCACTTCTATCGCTCAAGGGATTTATAAATGGCTAGAAATATGACACGATTCGGGGGAGAATGTCGAATGAAATATTGTAATTTTTTTCGGGTACAGAACGGATCGAATGGGATGAGGGAATTGAGCCTATTGTGTAGAACACTGTTAGAATTTTTTTGAAAATGAAAATTGTGAATTGGAAATCAATTTAAGCTCAAATCGTTCATGCAATCTCTCATTTAGTTTGGAAATTCAGGATAATTGGGTTTTTCATGTTAGATTATTACTGATATTTCAATGGCATCTAGAATTTTCAAATTCATTGCGAGAATTAAACATCACATCCAACTGAATTTTCAGTGGATTGAAAATTCAGGGAAATTGTTGCTTGAATTTTCAAATTATTTAATAATTTTCACTATCATGTGGACTTGAAAATGGCAATTCCATGGAATACTCCAGAATTCAACTGATTTTTCAATAACAAAATACATGAAAATTTCCTGGGAATCAGTGATTGGTAAAAGTAGTAGTAGTAGAAGTAATTTTGCAAGTGCGACGCTCATATCGCGACCAACGGAGTGTTAAAACTGAACCATTTCTTTCATGAATGAAAAAAAAATCTCGTTTATCAAATGGAATTGCCACTGACTCCACCTCCATATTTTTGCAGATCCGGAGTTTCCAGTTGGTTCAAGACACAGATTCTGGAAACGCGATAGCCGTGGTTGTGGTTTCCTGTGTGGCTTTCATTTGTCTCGTCCTCTTGGCTGGCCTTCTAGTAAGCTAAAATCGCATTTCCTTGCCTCTTATAAAAAAGAAAACCCTTTGAATACTCAACTCCCAACCCCGTCGAAAAACTTTGACCCATTTTCCTCGAGCAACATGAAATCACGAGAAAAACTTCCATTCCCCAACGAATTTAATTTCCCATTTCTCCGCAGCCCCTTTTCACCATCGACAAACACAACTGATTAAAAGTTTCTGTTGCTATTCAAAGGAGGAAAAAGAACAGATGAAAAATTTTCCCAGCCAGAAGCTGGGACGAATGTCATTGAAAATTTATGATAATCCTCCTGAAAATTCGCACTGACAGCTGAATTTTTCAGATATAAATGAGTTCTTGTCGAGACAGACTGGAGAGTCCATCAGCAGTTTCCTCGGCCTCATTAATCGAAAGCCGAGAGACTTGCAATTTCAATCGCTGAATTTCAAAGGCCCCTTGAAACTGAACGAGACTCTCCTTCGATCATTAAAATTAATGACAAATAAATTTATCATTCAAGTTCATAATGCGGAAACGGCAAACGAGGTTCAACTACGGTGAGAGATGTCGACCCGTCTCGTTGGATGCATTCAGCCTCGACAGTGTATCGGCGTACAACAGTGTGAGGCGAAAAGGCGCCAACAGAGCATCAAAGCGCAGTTATGGAAATCCAACTTTTGAGGATTCGGTGAGTTGAGGGTACTAAACTCCCAGGGCAATTACCATAATTATTTCCTGGGAAATTCCCAAGTCTTGCACTGAAGGCATTTAACTCCAATTTCTGGGGAAACATCTGCATATGAGAGGAGATTTAATGTTGAGTACTTGATGATGCTTCCAAAGGGACGCGGGTTCAAGAGAAATTTGTAGAGACCAGTCAGGAACATCGCGATGATTTTTTTGTGACTTGAGAAACTTCCTACTGACAATTTGATAGGGGAGAGTGGGACAAAATGAAACAGTC
Organism: Diachasma alloeum; assembly: GCF_001412515.2. Taxonomy (NCBI): domain Eukaryota; kingdom Metazoa; phylum Arthropoda; class Insecta; order Hymenoptera; family Braconidae; genus Diachasma; species Diachasma alloeum. The sequence continues at coordinate 403,324 of NW_021680729.1, forward strand.
GAAAAATAAGTTTGACGTAATTCAAGCAAAACAAATTTTGTTATCAACTACTATTTTATTCTGGGGAAGTACTAATGAGAATAACAATTTACCTTTCAGTAGAATGGAAAATTATTAAGAAGTCTTAATGGGAGACGATTTTGTCAATGAATTGATTGAAAAGAAAATGAAACAGCGAAGTTCAGAGCAAGCCCAGGAGGAGACCCAGGGGGGAAAACGAAAGATGTGATGCTGAATTTCAATCAATTGAATTATAAGATGAATGAAAAATTATCATTCTCATCAGTACGCCCAATAATAAAAGAAGTTAATAAACAATAGTTAATAAAAAATTGTTTTTCGCTTGAATTGCGTCAAATAGTCATTTTCCGGCTGTTTCATTTTGCCCCACTCTCTCCTACTTTAATGAAAAGAATTAGAAAGCAAATTATTATTAAACAAATGATTGTTTTCCCATGGGAAATTCATTTTTTCATTGAACAAGATGGAAATCCAAAAAAATGAAAGAGAAAGAAGAGAAAACAAATTACCAATTTTCATAATTCGTTATAAACGAATTAAGCATCCGTTCATGTCATAATTTGATTGAATACTCAACGAAATAATGTATTTTCAGACTGCTGTTCCATCCCACCCCTTGAACTTCTCGGGTCTCTCGACCTTCTGCAACGAGCAGAGCGCAATCTACGAGGAATACTCCGGTATTCCCCAGGTATCAGCTAGAATAGACGAGCTGCCCACCGGGGCGGAGGTGAAAAACCGTTTCGCGAACGTGGTGCCCCTCCCCGAGACTCGCGTTCCCCTAGCAAAGATCAACAATGACCCCTTGTCGGAGTACATCAACGCAAGCTACGTGAGGGGCCCGAAAAACGCGACCAAGTACTACATTGCTTGCCAGGCACCCATCGAGTCCACTGTCACAGACTTCTGGAGAATGATCTGGGAGCAGCAGTCAAAGGTCATCATAATGCTGACTGATCTCATTGAGAATGGAGTGGAGAAGTGCGCCGAGTACATTCCACCCTCGGAAGTCACTGATTGTCACAGACTCTTTGGGGATTACCAAGTCACTCTGAAGAAACGTGAGACCAAAGAAAAATATGCCATTTCCACACTTCATCTCAAGGTGAATAACGGTTATAATCTAGTGTAATTATGTTCATTAATCGCATGGCACGTGAAATCAATAGTTCTTTTCAACATGAACAATTGATTTATTGAATTAAGGGAAGACTTATTGAATTTATTGAATTAAGGCCCGGCTGGATTATCTTTCGAACGTGATCTTGTTTGTTTTTTTTATTTTGATAATCTGAAATGATCTCCAATTGCTATTCCGTTTTAAATAGCCCCGGAGTCTCCAAAATTCAAAAGGGGGCGTTTTACCCCACTCTCTCGTAATAATTTTCATTGGAATCGAGTGAATTATCAATTTAAAAAATTCATAAATTACCAATCATTATCCCCAGAAGAGTGATTCATATTTGAATTGAATAATTGTTTAGATGATGAGGATAACGAGTTTATTAACGTGTAATATCCTTCATTTTTTGTTTATTAATTGAATCGTTTATTTGATTCTACGAAAGGTTTTATTAGGAATAAATAAGTTGTAATTTCATAAAATCAAACCATTATCATTGAAAAAATCCATTGGTTTATCCATTTTTAACAACAATATTGTTAAAGTGAATAAAAAAAATTTATCGAATGACCAGCGCAAAATTCAATTTGTTTGCAGTGGAAGTAAAACGTGTTTTTCATTTCAGAATTTGGAGAACAATACCTACAGAGAAATATCCCATATCTGGTACCTTTGGCCCGCGAATGGCGTGCAGACAGACGCGGCTGGATTAATAGCAGTCCTGTTGGAAGCCCGAGCCCTCCAAAGGGGTGGCCCAGTGCCAATAGTCGTTCACTGCAGTCCTGGGACAGGCAGAACAGGCACCCTAATTGCCCTGGACCTTGGCATAAGGCAGTACGAAATTACGAGAACAGTTGACGTCCCGAGGGTCGTCTACACCATCAGGCGAGATAGAGCTGGGGCTGTTCAAACGAAGGAGCAATATGCATTCATATACAAGGTGGGCTAATCCGTTTATTACTAGGGTGTTTTCATCGGCCGCGACCCTGTACATTCGAAAATATTTCCCTGTTGAGATTTCTTCTGCATTTTAATCTTCTCCCTAAATTCGAAAAACCTGATTTTTTCATGAAACTGGGTTATTTTGCACTTCTAGATTAATTATTATTAATAATACTAGAATGCCGATTGAGCGCAAACTCAACCAGATTTTTTGCTATTTATAGTACCTTTCATTTAAAATTTATTTCAAATTTTTATCTTCAAAATTCAAGTTATGTTTGTACTACTTCAAAGTAGTACGAGTAAACTTCAGTTGAGTCGTTCATTGTAACGCGGAAAAATGAAATAAAATATTTTAAAAAAAAGTAATTCATCATTGATCATTTTTACGTGAATTCTCATGTTGATGAGTGTAGGGAATTAATCCGGGAAATTCTTTCTTCAACACAAGGGTCACAATCTGGCCACAAAGGTCAGATTAAGGATCAGAATAAGATCCACAAGGATCGGATTGAGGGTCACAAGGATCAGATTAAAGATCACAGAGATCAGATTAAGGGTCCAAACGAGGGTCCAAATGGGGGTCAGAAGCTAAGGGTCACAAGGATCAAAAGACGAGTCTTAATATCACTCTATATTGTAAAAATCCAAATCGACTTTTGGTGATGAAAATTTGGTGCTCGAATGCTAATCGCAATCAATTTGTTTCAGGCTTTGAACCTCTATGCGACGAAACTCGCTGGTGGGGGAATTGAGTCCACCTGATATTTGATGAAATTGGGAGCGAGGAGAGCCGAGGGCTTGGGCTAGGCAACGATCTAAGTCAATACTAGATAACGAATTAAATAAGCTGATTGAAGGTTGCAATCCGGTGGGAACTTCACTGAAGGGCGAAATGTTGGACAACTATTTTGGGTGTACACTCATAGAGCAAGCCAAATTGTTAGAAGTACCGTCAACTATCTGTGACAATTTGATATTTTAATGATAGGACTTAAAATTGTAAGTGATTGTAAGGATCGATAGTGGAGTTCTGGAGAACTGGAGACCAGTCAAAAATATTTTATCTAGATAAATAAACAATTTAGAATTTATTGATGTACAAATGAGAAGAAAATCACGGAGTTTATTTCGCGCTTTAGAAAAAAATCAAAAGATCTTTTTATAGTTCAGAAAATTTCCTGCAAAAAGACCAAATTCTGCTGAGGCAGTACTAATAACCGAATTGTTCTATCAATTAACATTTCGTCAATTCATTTCGATGAAAAAATGTCAGAAAATAATATCCGGCCTTTTTTATGAACAATTTTATGAAAATCAGAGAAAGTTTCTCAATATTTTTTTGTAAACGTCAAAAATATTTCCAAAATATGCACATTTACTTTTTCTGGACTCATTTCCTATTCTGCAGCACTCCACTCCTGAAACGTTCTTTATCTTTATGCGGAGTATAAAAATACGGTAGCATCGATTATATTCTATCCAAACACGTGAGATTATAACAGTATAAAAATAACTGGACATACGGAAATATCATCGACATGAAAAAAAAGACGAATCTAAAGTGAAAAAAGTGATTTTACGCAATTACTACTTGTTTAACTATATTATTGTTATTGTTACTGTACAAAATATCATTTCGATTGAACAACGGCTCTCTATTTATGTACATAAAATCTACTGTGTATTGATTTTTACATTTAATTATGGAATTAAAAACTGTTTTGTTAATTTTCCTGGTGAAAACACACAAATTGTGCAATTAACGATGTAACAGGGTGTGTTGGGAGAATGGGGGCCCGCCCCTATTTCCCAGGCAGAAGTAATATAATATACAATTTCAATGTGATGAAATACTTTAATATAGAGGAACAAATATAATATATTCCATATACTCATTTTATAGGAAACATTCGGCACTGATGATGTTCAGTATTCGAACGTGAATTAATGATAAACCTCCATACGTAAGAGAAGAAGTTGAGAAATTATAAATACCCTAGAGGATTGCCAAAATGTCGATAACAGAGGACAATTCTGTGGGGAAGTGATGAAACGTTGATGTGAATTTTTCTTTTTGACCCTCTATTAATACCTCGAAAACTCCCTTTCCAATTTTTTTCCAAAGTGTTTTTTTTTCATTTTCTCCCAATGCCACTCGTCAAACTTCATCATTTCCCTCCGGAATTGCGACAATTAATTGATGAACGCATGTGTCTACATGTCAAATAAATGTATCTATGTATATATGTATGTAAACGATGACAATTACTGAAATACGCACACGAGCGATAATTAAAATTGAATTAATGTGTCAAAAAAGAGATTCCAAACATTTCATTAGTGCTCCTCTCCTCTAGTTCCCTCCAGAGAGTGCAATTTCCTTTAATCATAATTGAGATTAGATTATAATAGATCTAAATTATCGTTCTGTACACGGACTAATGACGGGATAATGACTACTCTCGTATCGGACAAGTGAGGTCCAAAATTCCTCCAACTCGATTAAGCAGGATTGATAACTTGCGGAAAAAGAGTATAGAGAGGTTCTGTAGGAAATTTCATAGGTTTACTGTACAATAATTGGGACTTGAGAAATAAAAAATATTGGGTTATAAAATTGTGAAGATTTTTCAAGTCTCTAGGTTTATAAGAGCCACATAAGATATGGAAAGGGTCTATAGAATCTCCTGTAGAATATCTCTATACGATTTTCCCATACCTGAGAATTGACAGTTGTTGAACATATTCGGTATTTCAGACCGGAAATTCACCTAGACAATTTCTAGCGGTTTGCTAAAAAATTTTGTCTGAAATTTTCAGTGCACTCGTATGAAAAAATTTAATGGAAAAATTTTGCGAATTCGTTAGACAATTCTATTGGGATTCTATTAAAATTCTAGGGAATTCTTGGTAAAATTCTGTTTTTTTTTTCTGAAAAACCTTTAAAAATACGTGTCCAATAATTTAAATAGAAAAAATCTCAAGAATCTCAAAAATTCAAATAGAAAAATCGAAATTTATTGACTTCTTCAAAAACAAGTACAATTTTAACTAGAATTATCTAGAATTTTAATAGAGCCCCATAAAATTTCTAGCGAATTGTAATAGAATTTTCTAACGAATTCGCTAAGGTTATCTTTTGAATTTTTTCATACGTGGACTCCTTGAAAATTTGTACCAAGCACTAGTTTCCCTGAAAATGAAAGAATTTCGTTATTAAAAATTCACATTTTGATGAAGCAATTAATGGAAATCAGAAAAATTCAGATGAATATACCCTTGAATTTTGAATTAATTGAGAATTCAATAATACGAGGGATAATATCAGTAATCTCGCCCTCCGTGTTGCCGAAAAAATTGGCCATTTGAATCCCATTGAATTTTCAGTGAAATTCAAAATGCCAGTGATCACCTCGTTCTCTCGCGCTTCTCCAGAGGGTTCCACCTCCGCGCTTTTCAAACCCCCGTTAATCCTCGACACCGCAACAGCCTGCGCCACTCCATAATTCCGCGGAAAAAAATCCGCTAATTGCACCCAATCCTCACTCGAGTGTTAACGAAATTCGCACGAAGGAGAAAAGAAACGCAAAACCTTGAATAATCAGAATTTGTTGACACGTTGAACAATTCCACATAAAATTTTACTTCGTCATAAAATGGGCGTTTGCCGCGGCATGTCGTGATAATGACGATTTTTTCTGCAATCACAAGACAAATGAATATCCAAGGGCACCAGTTCAACGATCTACTAATAAGTAATAACAGTCAACAAGTATTAACTTTATGGAATATTTATTTAGGCGAGACCCTCTCCCTGAAAATTATGAGGACATGAGTCACTTCATGAGGAATGCTAATCCACAGAAATAGTAAAAGAATAAAAAACACAGGGAGGATAGAAGAAAAGGTGAAACGGCAGTGGGAAACGCCGAAGGCGAACTCAACGGATGACCCTAGCTGCCCCTGCGGGGCCAGTTCACAGGATTTCGAGCACATCCTGTGGCACTGCCCACAGTATAATCAACAACGTAGCACATTAATGGACAGATTGAAAACCAAAAAAATCTCTCCACCATACAATACTGAGAAATTCATAGAAGCGTTAGATTACAGATATATTGAACTTATTTGTAAATATCTAAAAGAATGTAATATAAAAGTTTAGGATGAAATTCTAAAAAAAAGAGAGAATATGTATAACGACTAGATTTGTAACTCCAACGACAGTGTAAATAATTTACTAATAATAAATTGAGCACTTTAAACTATAAAAAAAAAAAAAAAAACTCAATGGATAAAGTCGAGTAACATCTACCAATTCAGGCGGTAGCCACGCGGAGCAGATCTCGCTGGATATAACTGGATTGGAGCTGTTGAATCTCGAAAACACCGGGTACCTCGGCTGGTTGGAAAAGAAACCCATATGTTGGAAAGAAGCAAAATGAAAAATTAATTTTTTTCTCGTTTCATGGTTTCAAGAAATTACACAATAAAACCGGGTTGGTGGCGGCGGGGAGGGTGACTGGGCATTTATGCGCATGAAGGTGATATCGTAATGGAGGATAATGAGGAGAATTAAAAATTAATGCTGTTGTGATTGAGGGTAATAATGAGAACAATAATCCTGCGGATAGTCTTGATGGAGATGACTGATAATTTGAGGGGATAAAGATGTCGATTTAGGAAACTCAAGTTTTTATTTTAAGAACGGCAAAGTGCCTTAATTCAAGTCTTTGTGCTGGATTTCACGAGTACTTGAATCCAGACACTGCTACTGGAAATTCTAACCTTTTTTTCTCTGCGAAGGAATCAATAAATGGTTTCGTAACTTTTGATCCGCGAACAAAATTTGACGACAATTTATCCGTTGACAATTTTCCCATCGATAATTTCCCTCATATAATGTACCAAGGATAATTTATCGGGTGATCAGATGTCAATAATACAATTGTCGCTGGAAGAAATGTTTTCAGTTTTTTTTTCATTTGGACTTTTGTCGCGGATATTCTAGTGGGAAGTGACCAAAGTTATTGAAATTATGATCCAACGTATGAGTTCTTGAATAAAGAGCCCATTTTTCGGTTTAATTCTCGAGGTATCCCCATTTTGCTCCCGGCCACTTCCATTTTAAACAATATTCAACCATTTTTTGATCTATCCGGATCTTTCTGGACTCGAAATGTGTGTAATCTGGAGAAGATAATCGGAGAATCCACAATTCCTCCGACACCAATGAGGGCCCTTTTCAAATGGATGTCCAACTATACTGCTGATCACTAGATCGATTAGCACTTCTTAGCTTGACAATATCGATTATAATCTCAGAAGGATAGTCATCTTTACATGAAATCTGTTTATTGAATAAAAAGATAAAAACTGAAAATTGGATTAAGAATTTTTGAAAAAGAATGAGAGGATCACATTTCTACTTTAATAGAAGTCAAATTTAGCAAAATTGGATGTGACACTATTATGTTACGCTCCTAGTCTAAGCATTGGATGAACTGAATTCAATAAATAAAATGGATAAATTAAATTCACTTATCGAAGAAGTAATACCATTCGAAAAAACAGAAATTTCATGGACAGTTTAGTAGTAGTAGAATGTTCAGGAGAACGACATTGAAATAGGCGTTCGGACGGAACGTCATAATGCAGATGTTTTTAATTGCCTACAACCTATCAATTCCTCACTTTTTATCGGAATAAAGCAATACGTGCCTAATATTCTCCATTCAATTACCATATCCACATGGAGAGCGATGGAGAGATTCGTTAGAAAAACTCTAGTGCTATTCGAGGAAAAGGACGCAAGCACGTGAATTTTTCCCTTATTTATATTAAATTTGCGCTGAAATTCCTGTGGATTTCACCGGAAATGACCAGAAATTTTAATTAACTCGCACTTGAATTTTTCTAAAGAATTTTTCTCCGTGCAGCATTAAAGAAATTTCATGCCAGACCACAATGGACAATAATATTTCTGTAAAGAGCAACCATTAGTGCACACAATTGGCCAATATATTTAAAAAAAACAAGGAAAATCCCATAACACTCATAATCTCATAACAAAATAACCCTGAACTTTCGGGCAACCTTGAAATGACGTGGGATTCCCCGAGAAGCCTGAAGCTTCCAACAATAATTTGAATTTCGGCGTCCGATTAGTACTGCAGAATTCCCGACAAGCGAGAGGCAAATCAAGATGTTCAGATGCATCTCAATCCGAATATCCGAGACACTATTCAATCCAAAATCCAGGAATTGATTAGTGATTTCGGTGGGATGATCGATGACTTCTGAGCTAATTTCTGCAGCTGACATCACTCCGATTATGATTCCACAACCTTGGGTGCGATGAAGCTGTCGAGAGTGTTTGATCTATTTAAAAAAAACCTCTCGAAAGCGCATAAAATTTCGTTGAGCCGCACACGCTTATGAGTTACTTCGCAGGTTGCTGAGGGTTTCGGTTTTATTGCTTATGATAAGCTTGAGAGAGTCAGATGTTGTTTGATGGGGGAATATATATGGGGAGAGTCAAATAATGCTAAATAATGTCAAATATGTTATCGGGATTGCATCGAAAAATTAAAAAATCGTACAATTTCAAATGAATCACAAGCGATTAATTATTGTTTAATAACAAAAGTTGATTAATTATCCATCATTACAGCCGGAGTACTGTTTTATTTGAATTCCATAAACTTTATTCAAAACGAATAAATTAATTTATTCAAATAATCTTCATAAAGCTTTCATTTAAACTTAAGCTCGTGTTTTTGGGTTTCAATTCAACTGAAATCACGTAATTGTTAAAATGAATAGTAAAATTCTAGGTAGAGAGTTTTATTGGATTCAAATCCGTTATTTTTCTGCGTGTGTCACCAAATTAAAGCGATCGTCAAAAATGATTAGAACGATTGAGGCTCAACGCGGACATAAAAAATGAAAGCAACGCGTAATTTCTGAAAAGATTTACTAAGTTATGTCCCCCACCCTGCCACAAATTAACCCACTCAGGGAATCAGTGTACGCAACAAATCCCAGATCAAATTGATCGAGATAAGATTCATCATTAATGTGTTTAGGACACTTGAAAGGCCATCTACTCGCCTCCCGCCATCATGAAAACTGATAAACCATTGACTCCAATCACTTTTCAAATAGGATAGTCCAGTGACGATGTAACCATCATTTGAATTGACTATAGGGGGCTTCGACCCCTGCACGTAGCGAAATATTGACTAAAAATTACGTATCAGTCACGTAATTTTTACCTAAAACCACTCCTGTGAAAAATTACGATACCGTCGCTTAAATTTTCTGAGTCGATTCCGTAATCGGTGAGCGAACTGTGAGTTCCGTAATTTTTACTGAACATTTCTCTCCGTGTGCTCGCTTCGCTCGCACAACCTCCCACGGTTGTTACGATGCGCGTAATGAAAGGAAAAAAAATTGTTTTTTAATACATATTTTACTAATAGTTAAAATATAGAATTAAAATTCTATTAATAAAGATTAAACTCGAGAGCTGCTATTCAGCCATAAGTTTATATATTCAATCCAAATACTGTACATTAATTTTTTCTAAACCAGTTTTTATGTATGTAAATATTGTAAATAATTGTTGTTATCTGAATAAAAATATTGTTAAACAAAAAAAATTGTTACGATGCGATCCGCTAGGAGCGATTGGTGTGTTTTTAGAGAAAGGGTCCGGTCAAAGCATTGGAAGCCCCATGTGAACCTCATATGGCCCATTTGATCCCCATATTATCCCACATGACCCTCACATGGACGAAAAAAAATCATCGAATTTCAGGTTTCAATGAGAATTCAGTAAAATTCCAGAATTTTAAGCAGCATAAAAAAGAGACTTCCGTAATTTATTTGAATTTGTAATCTAATATGAATATTTAGTGCCAAATTACATTGAATTTTCAGTGAAATCTGAAATTTCATTATTTTTTTCCTCTGAATCGCAAGCAGTGTCATTACCCTGAAATTTCAAGAATATATTTACCGGAATTTTCTGGTTTTCTATTTATTTTCAAGGAAAAATGGAACTGAAATTTGCAGTTCTCTTTGATTTTTCCATGAAATTCTGAATTTTCAATGACGAAATTCCTTGAAATTAAATTCGATAAAAATTTCCAAGAAGTGTACCGGGAATTTCAGACGAAAATTTTTAGCAGTGTACTCCGCGATAATATTCTTGACTCGGTGTTGCCCCACCACTTCCAGATCTCGGAAAAATTCTAATCAATGTGTCATGAGGATTTCGATCGCGGTAAAATATGGTCTCCATAGTATTAGAAAAGAATTGAAATTTCATGAACAATTTGATAGCAATTTTTAAACGAGTAAAATTGAATGGTTACCCACATTCTAGAAAAAAATGCAATTGGTCTACATGATGAGAAAGTTGAGTCTAAATTAACGCACTCATTGAATCAGTGTACGTGACAAATCCTAGATCAAACTGATCGAGATAACATTCATCATTAATGTGTTTAGCACAATTAAAATACCATCTACTCGCCTCCCTCCACTATGAAAACCGATAAAGCATCGGCTTCAATCACTTTTCAAGTAGGAAATTCCAGTGACGATGACGTCATTTGAATAGGTACTGCACGGCAATATTCTTAACTCAGAGTGTCGCCCCACCACTTCCAGATTCTGGAATAATTCTACTGAATGTGTCATGAGGATTTCCCTAGCATTGAAAATATGAGCTCGGCACTGTTAGAAAAGGATTGAAATTTCATGAGTCAAATTGTTCAAGTGTCGCAAAAATATTGGCATTCCGCTACACTGTTAGAAATTCTTTGAAATTTCAGTCACAGCTTCATCTAAATTCTCAATGTTGTGAGTTTGAATTTAATTTCAAATGAAAATGTTCATAAAATTTCTCATTCATCTTGGCAATTCAAGAAGATTGGGTTTTTCATGTTAAGCGATCATTGATATTTCAATGAAAACTTGAAGTTTCAATGGATTGAGAATTCTGAAAAGTTTTTGCCTAAATTTTTCCAATTTTCAACATTTTTCAGTCCCACATGGATCTGAAAATCGAGAATTACTTCGATAATCAAAAAATATTGAAGAAATATACCGAAATTAGACTGAAGACCCTCGGGCGATGGCCAGTCACAAGTTTCTTGTGACGAATTACGTTAAAAATACGAATAAAAATAATATACAAAAATTTCATGTAACTTTGTTATTGTTAAAAATTTCAAGCCTTTTCACTTAAAATTTCAACAGTAATTTTCTTCAACAGTAACAGTCTGAGCTATTTTATTTTCCACCAATCAATTACCAAAATTCAGCGGCCATTTTAAAGCGATTCCTCGCCCCATGCATAACATTCTATGTCCGTCATTCTATCCTAGACTACAAAATCATAGCGACTCTCAAACTAATTCTCATCAATCCTCCTCTTCCCCGTATCGTTCTCGCATCATCATCATCCTCGTTTATTTACGTAATATCATTTCATACGTATCTGCAGATGAATCAATCTAGTTCGTTAGTAAGACTAAAGACTTGAAGAATGGTTGACTGACGCAGTTTTGTCTGGTTGTATCTTGGTCATCAATTGAATCTTTCAGCAACAAACTGCAAAATATCTGATACTTTCCGGCAATATTATTTTTGACAACTCACTTGAACTCAATAAGACCGAATTAACGCATAGCAGAGCAAAACATCAACACTGAAAGTGTTCATTTTTAGAAAATTAATAATTGGATTGTCGCATGAAAATGTATTTACGTCATAGTAAAGACATCAATTTCCTACAACTTATGAATTGTATTATTGCTTCATTTTATTATTATTATTATTATTATTTCGTTGTTATTTTATAATTTATTTTATAAATCACGTAAAATTTCCTTTTTTTATGTAACGTTCATATTCAGTAATAACAAAAAATTCAAAGCAAAATCCCAATTGTCTAATAGTCCAATTGATGAATGAATTGATAATAATAGACTCCTGAATGGTTGATGAAGCTGATAGTGATTACAGTTCATGGGAGAAGTCATCGGAAAAAATAATGTTATTAAGAAAAATCTTGTGACAACATCAATTAATTAGCTGATGACAAACGAGGGTGTACGACAAGCTTACGCCACAGTCTCGTCACTTGTATTCAAGTTCAGCATTGGGTTAACTAACTCAATAGTAGTGCATGGGGGTCGTTAATTCCCAATGGTAGTGGCATGGTATATATACTTGTGATTTGGAGATGACGCTGATCATTTAACACTGTGAAACCATTGAGTTAAGACGTTTGAGGATTTCTGTACGACTGATTTTTTGGTGATTGTACGTATATTTATTGTATTGAGATAATTATCGGTTATGGTGAAGGACTGGTGGAGAAAATTGAAATGTTAGGGGTGGTTTAGTGGAAGTTTTTAGGAGAGTGACGTTGGAGTCGGTTTAGAGGGGGGAAACGTCATGAAATTTGGGAATTTGACTTAAATTCAATGGCAATCCGAATTTTTTAGCAACAGGAAGACCAGTATTTTGTAATTTAGTTGAGTTTAGCACTAAATTATGGGGCACTGTCAATTAATTGGAGATCCAAGGAAATATTTACAAGAATTTCCCAGATTTTTTTAATTGTCGTGGAATAATTCAGTAGCGAATCCGTAAACCGTCAAGTCGATTTTGATTTTATCCAGTTTTTAATGAATATCTCGGAAGCTAAGAGAGATCGCAAAATTTTTCTCATAACCTTTTTTATAGACCTCATTTGACTCTACAAAAAAGGTTATGACAGATATTTTTCTATCTCTTTTAGATTCCGAGATATTCGTCAAGAATTGGCCAATACTGAATTTAGCTGAAATTTACAGTTTCCATTGATTTTTCCATCGAAATAGGAATATTCACACTACAAAATTCCTTGAAATTTCAGTGGAACTATCACTTGATAATCATTTCCAAGAAGAAAAACGTATAAATTGCCCAACAGTGATGGTAAATGTGTAGGAACGAGTAAAAATATAAACATAGAATTCATTAAAAAACCGAAAAAAATAGAAGAACTTCTTGAAAATATTCATGAATCCACCGAGGCCATAAGAAAATGTCGTGTTGCAGATAGTGCTCCAATAACCATAACAATTAGAATACAACTCCCCAGGAAAAATGATAGTTGTCGCCGAGAATTCATAAGTAACTCACCCACATTTAAGTAGTAATCCTGCAACAAAGTATAAAATACTTCCCGTTTCAATTTGCAATTTTCCCTCTTCGAATAATCCCACTGTCAGACCGACTAATTGCGCAGACAGAGAGGTACGAATAAATGATTGTTGTTACGTGAAGAGATACACAGAGGATTTTTAAATTATCGAGACCCTCGGGACATTTCAAGGAATCCAGTAGCATTGCACTCGTCCTCGCGTGAAGCCAAGGTTTTCGTCAATTTGCGTGACGTTGAGTGAATAAATGAATACAACATATGAAAAATAGCAGTTCGTGCATCATCACGTGTGAATACACTCGTGAGTACAGATAAGCGAATGGAGAAAAACTGACCGTTTTGCCCCAATTGTTGTTGAGGTACTGCAAACATTAATTTAATCGAATAGATATTGCACTTTTGGAAATTTTTTGCGGACATTCGCGATCGATTTTTCGGAAATTTCTATTAAGTGACAGTTTCACGGGAATTTCAATGAATTTCGTTGCTGAAAATTGAAAGATCACTGGAAAGTGTAAATTTAAGTTCAATCTTATTCCGGAATATTTCTGTTTTAATTAAAAATTCAAGTGAGTTGTGGAATTTAAATTTTTCCACGCTGAAAAATTTAAAATTCCATTGAATTTTCAATGAAATTGAGAAATTTTTGGCTGAAATTTCTAGTACACTTCTCGGAATATCTGTCAAGTGATAGTTCCACTGGAGTTTCATCGTTGGAAATTCACAATTAGATGAAAAGTCACTAGAAACTATAAATTTCAGTTTAATTATTCCATGGGAATGGATATAAATCAGGAAAATTAAAGTTAATATATTCTTGAATTGTCAATGAATTGAAAATTTAATTAAGTGCTGTTCAAAAACCGTAAGATTCTATTGAATTTTCCGTATAATTTGAAATTGTTTTATTTTTGCCTCTAAATCCAACGCAATGTCGCTCTCCTAAAAACAATTACGAAACTGTTCACACAATTTCACACAGTAAAAACGAATTCCTGAATTTCACACACCTTTTGTAGCCATTTTTCAGACATGAAAAAACGTCTGAACAAACTGAAAACTTGTCTGAATTTCAAACATGAATTAGGATGTTAAGGCACCTGTTCGTTTGATATTGACAAATTTTCATTCTATTCAAACGTTATTTGTCTGAAAAATGTTAACAAAATGTGTGTGAAATTCAGCCATTCTTTTTCCTGTGGAATTATTTCCTAACAATGCACTCCTAAAAAAATGTCTTGCATAAAAAAATATTATCAATTCACACATCCTATTATCCGCTGTTATTCACAATTCTCACCTTGAGAATCATCACTTCTCCGTAATCATAAAATTCAAAACTTATAGCTCCAATTCAACGGAGTTGCTCTCAATCGAATCGACATCTCCTCGATCGCCGGCGAAGTCAATTAATTCCACCCAACTGAAGATAAAAATTAAAGTCAAAGAAAATTATCAACAGTAAAAACACCCCTGAAATAGTAATTCCATAGTAATTCCGAACCAGGAGTTCCCCAGGCAAGTGTCGTACGCGCGTGTCGCGGGAGTTTTTTCAATGTGCGATAACACACTGAAACCTCCCAGTATACCTGCGTATGTGGCCCCAAGCCTGTATATATTGCGAGGGAATCAACTGGAAAAGTGATAGTCTGTCTCGAAACGCGACCGAGACTTCTTGGCTCCGAAAGATAAGAAAAATTCACGCTATTCACGTCAAATATCGGGCGACACAAGTTTACATTTGTTATCCCCATTTTTGGGGGTCAGTGCCATACGTTCAGTGATTCTAGTTCATTCACAAATCCAAAATGATGAACGCCGCGCGGAAATTATCGATGAGGTATCTGATCTAATTCAATCGTTAACGAACAAATTTTTTCATTTCATATCGAATTGTTGTCGAGTGTCGCCGTTGTTCGGATGCAATTGAATGCATTTTACCGTCGATAACGCCACCTCAATTACTCGAAACGTACCGAGGCGTCGAGACCTTGAATGGCATCTCTCAAGTGCAGAGCATCTTTCGAAATTTCCTGGTCAATCGATGGGGTTTTTTTCTTGTTCTTATTTTCCTCTCTTGTTGTCTCGAGGATACACGTGTGTCATCAATGTATCTTGCAATGGGATACGAGCTTGGCGCGGCGTCTACTCCACCCCCCATGTCTATGGAGAAAGGGAAGCATCACGCATGCCTCCTAGATTTTCCCTCCGTGTAAAATACAGGAGTTGAATCTAGAGTATATTCGGACGCGAGATTTTCGGGATCTTCCAGTTTTTCTATTTCATCGTCCACGCACACCGCGGACCGAGATACTCCATTGAATATTGCTGTTGTCCTTCTCTTTTGTCATCAATACCTGAAAATTCAAATTTCTTCCAGAACTCTATTTTTTCTTACTTTAATTCTTGTGGATACAGTGATTGTCGTCCTCTGAAGTTTCGAAAAAGTGATGCGAAATGGTGGAATGGTTGAGGAATCAATTTAAGTCTATAGAGAGGTTTTTTGGAGTTTGAAACAACAAGTTTTCTCCGGGAGACGCTGGGTAATTTTTTCATTTCATTTGCGAAACTTAATGCGGAGTTTTACCGCACGTTTTTTGAGTGAAATTATTTAATAGAGAGAAATTAACAGATTTTATGTGAAAATGATTCTGTGGGAATATTTAGAAAGAAAAAACATGAAAAATTTAAGTGGGGGAATTTTCATAGAAGCAATCTCAACAAAATTGCATGGAAAGATTAAAATTAATTGATTTTTCACGCAAAATATCATCATTTAACGATTTCTACTTGACAAAATAGGCAAAAAATTGCGGAATTATTCAATGTAATTGACAAAAACAAATCGAATCTTCCTATTAATGTTTACGATACGTCTCACCAAACTTGTGGTCCTCGGAAGTTTTGAAAAAGTGATGCGAAGTGGTGAAAAGTTGAGGAATCAATTTAAGTCTATAAAGAGATTTTTTGGAACTTGAAACAACAAGTTTTCTCCGGGAGACGCTGGGTAATTTTTTCATTTCATTTGCGAAACTTAATGCGGAGTTTTTCCGGACGTTTTTTGAGTGAAATTATTCAATAGAGAGAAATTAACAGATTTTTTTTGAAACTGATTCTGTGGAAATATTTTGAAAAAAAAGAACAAGAAATTTAAGTGGAAAATTTAAGTGGAGAAATTTTCATTGCAATAATCTCAACAAAATGATATGAAGAGATCAAAATTAATTGATTTTTAGGCAAAATATCATCATCCAACCATTTCTACTTGACAAAATACGCAAAAAAATGCGGAATTATTCAATATAATTGCCAAAAACAAATCGAATCTTCCTATTAATGTTTATGATACGTCTCAGTAAACTTTTGACATCAAAGATTTCGTTGGAATAGTTTAAGCTTTTATTGACATTGGATTGAAGCAGGCTTTGGATATTTGGGGAAACATACATAAATAAACCAAATCGAGAGGTCATTAACTGTCTCGGTTTATCGAGTCGAAAAACTTCTGGATTTCGTCCTCGTCGAGTTCAATTTTTCTGTTGGGATTCAGGCAGGAGACAACAGTGCCGCGGGTCGACGTATTTAATTGGAATATTGAGTGTGGAATGAATCAGTGACAATCTGGGGATCAATAAAGGACAATAGGGGGTCCAATGAATTCTTGTGGGATGATTGACGTACGAGAAAATACGCCGTTAGAAACATATTCTGGACATTATATTAATATTTTTTTTTTAAAGAAAAATGTCCTTCAACCAATTTTTTGGCATTTAAGAATTAATTGTCATTTAATTCTTAATTCCCAATCTATTAAAAATTAAATTCAATGTCGCACTATTATTCGAAGGTCTATGTCAGGGATAAATAATAAATTTTCTGAGTGCTTTTAAGATCACAATTTCAGAAACGAATGGAAGATCACAATTTCTCAAAATCACACATAACTGTCACTGAATTCCCGTAAATAACTAGCAGTGGGTGATAATAATTCGTCCTAAACTCCCACGAAAACTTCGCTGATCTGCCAAATATAACTTTCCCGGAAAAAATCCCCAGACATAATAAAAATCCGAGAAGATGAATTGAACATGAATGAAACTCCTTGAGGGGAGAAAACAAATCGAGTAGCAACAGTTTTACGGTTTCCCTCCTCAAATTGGATTTTCCTGTTACGTTATACTCCTCCAGATTTTTTATTTTTCATCCTTCTGGGCAGAAAACGAAGTCCCCTCCACCTCGACATAATTGTAACACTAAATGAATGAAACATTCTCTATTTCCTCGGAGTTTGCTCATGCCAAAAGGCATTTAGGACCGATGCCAAATTCATCAAGTGGATACACTCATGCGGTGTGTCTGTGACCACCGATACCGTACCTACTACTTCCTGGTGAACCATCCATTTTCGTTGATTGATATCGCGGAGTAAAATGTTGAGTAAAAATTACGGAACCCACAATTCACTCACCGATTACGGAATCGATTCAGAAAATTTAAGTGACGGTATCGTAATTTTTCACAGGAGATGCAGATAAAGATTACGGAACGCTCCGGAAAAATTCCGTGACAGTTTCGTAAAATTTCCTACAACCACATTTCGCTCAGAAATTACGAAAAAGATACGTAATTTTTATTGAATATTTCTCTCCGTGTCGCGGAGTGAAGGGTAAAACGACAACGCTGTTGAATGAAAATTCAATTTTTATGAGAAGTTTATTTTTAATTTTCAGAAGAGCGAAAAAAAATTTCGTTTGAGAAAAAAATCATGAAATTATATATTTCGCTGAGAATTCAACGGGATTCCGCATTTAGAACGGCAAAAAGCTGAAAATTTTCGCAATTTGCCTAGACTTTTCAATCAAGATATCAATATTTTATAGAAAATTAGGCAGAATTTTCAATTGATCAAACATTGAACAATAATTTATCTAAAAAATTGTGAACTCTGTTAATCTCCATGAAATAATTGACTTGAAATTCACAGTTTTCATTTATTTTGCAATGAAATTGTGAATTTCCAATCGCAAAGTGATTCCTCAATAATTTTTTTTGTGATACTTTTATGTGGAGAATACGGGTCCTCAGCTCTATTTATCCACTCGGTATTTCCCTCCAAGAGAAAGCATTTTGCAGTCGCGGCGATCCAATCCCGAAGAATAATGTTGTCTCAAATGACCAATACATCGAACTTCCGTTGAAAGTTTTTCCGGAGGAAGGAGGAATGCGGGAACTTCTCCGATGGGAATATTGATAATCCTTGGGATTTTCGAGACTCGTGAATCGATCAGTGTCAATTGTGGGCTGCGGACAGGTCTCTCGAGTCGGTTGAAACACTCGGCTTGATAATTCACGAGACGCGAGAGGAAGAGCGGATATATAGGATGATCGATCGGATGTTTATTTTCGCGGGTGAGCCACGCGTGCTTGCAAACCCAACCGCCACCAGCCTGATTTCATTTGAATCAGAATATACAATGAAACATTCTCAAAAAATTTCTCGAGCATGGCGCATGTGAGGAGTCACTGGGGGTTTGGAATTTTTCGAAATTTTCACTGCAATTTCCGTTACATTTCTTGGAAATTTTTATCGAGGTATAGTTCGATCCACTGAAATGTCAAGGAATTTCGTCAGTGAAAAATTAAAATTTTGAAGAAGAAGTCAATGGAAACTAGAAATTTCCGTTCAATTATTTTATGAAAATGTTCAAATTATTCTGAATTTTTGATTAATCGAAAATTCGACAATATACAAATGTATTCTTGAGTTATTGTAATTCAAGAATTGTATAAATCGAAAATTTATAATAATATGGTGCTGAATATCCAAGTTTTGATCTCAAATTCCAGCAAATTAAAAAATTTTGACTTTCATTGAATTTCCAGTGAAATCTGAAATTTCATAATTTTTTTCCCTTCGATGGAATTCAATCCCCTTCCCCTGAAAATTACTATCCATCTGTAATTGATTGTATTTCAAGTCTAGTTGATTCTACTTCATTATCAATTTCGCTAGGAACTACAAGATCTAAAGCTAAAATTTAACATAAAATTCCCGTAACATTCCAATAAAATTGAGTTGCCAAAGAATTTATCCAAAGCTTTCCGCTGAAAAAATTCCGCCACCCCCTTTAGATTCTGAAATATTCTTAAAAAATTAAACTAAAATCTGAGCCGACTTCAACCGTTCTAACAATTGTTTACAATTGTTTCATTATATTCACGAAGCAATGGATTTATCAATAAAAATGAATGATCGCAAAGCCGGAGAAGTAAATAATTCCCAAGGAAAATAATCCCCCTCAAAATAGCCCTAATTGTGGACGGAGACTATTCGACGTTCGATACCATTCTCTCCCGTCCCGGAGGAATTTCCGAATCGCTGGGAATCGCTGGAATCACACACCTGCACAAACATTCAGGCTCTCATTAAATGCCACAACAGGAACTCACAATGCTAATTCAACTACTCTCAATCCCAAACAATGGCTCATTGAGGCCAATTTTCCAAGCTAGATATGATTGAACCAATTTCAACAATTTTTATAACGTACTTTGAATTGAAGCCCAATCAGGCTCAATATTTATCATTCATTGAGATCTTCATTCTCATGGAAATTCTATAATGCTCTGTCACGCAGAAATCCCCTAATGATGATGATCATATCAGTGTTTATTCATATAAATGCAAATAAACATTTCCACAATAACGTTTCCTTCGCGGAATGTTCTCCATAGAAACAGATCACTATGAATTCCACAGTGAGAAAAAAAATTTCTAATATCTGAAACATATTTTCTTGAGAGAAGTAAATTATTTTCAATGGCTTAAATCTCAGAATGTGTGCAGTTCACGGAACTCGAATAAATTTTCATTCATTACTATCGTTCCGCGTTACGTCATGAATATTTTACATATTGCAATATTGGAAGTGCATAACGAAAACGTCATGAAAACAATAAAGACCGTAGTAGCATTGTCACTAAAATTATGTTCGTCACTCGACCGAAAACGACTTTTCTGTCTCGTACGATTGCACGAGATCCTCGGCATCGCCTCGGTCTGCAACCCTCGCACTCGTCGGAAATGTTTTTTTCAACCTTGTGACGAAAATAGCTATTTCTTCTCTCCCTGCCCGATGCTCCAATTCTCCATCGGCAATAAAACTCCAAACAAAAGCCTCATCAAACAAAGAATTTTCCCATAGTGCTTTCCCCGGAATTCATTCTCTCTATTTTCCAGACTAGCGAGGATGGAGGGTAAATTCCAGAGTCAAAATGGCGAGGATGACGCTCCCCACATAAACGGCAAGAAAATGTCCATGACACTGAACGTTAATGGACTCTGGGACGTTGTCCCCCGTCTGGACCACTACAGGTACATTACAACTCGAATAAAGAATTTGCCCATTCCCCCGAAAGTTTAACTCCAGTATTTCTGGACTTTCAGAGCTAGTCGACGAGCGAAGAGGCCATCGCTGAGTGATTTGCACGACGGCAATCCCGTCAAAGTGAGTGAACTACAATGAGATATATTTTTACCGCTTTAGAACATTTACGACACTCCGCGAATGCATGAATAACCGCAGGTGTTAATCCAACGTGTGAACATTTACCTGCTCACTTACATCGGTACCCGGGGGGTTGTGATTACGCAGCTGGTTGCCAAGCTATAGCTCAATAATTTCCAGATCTCGTCGGATGTAACCGGTAAATACTTGTGCGTTTGTTCAAGTATTACCGTTAATCATAGATCACTTCTAGCAATCAATGTGTCATTCATTGGTTACCTGGAGAACTAGTTATCGATGACTTCGCAAAAATACTGAAATTGCTGTTTGTGAATGATAAATTTCCCTGAGGCGGGATAAAATACTAGAGACTATTCTCTTGGAATTTCCGCCGGTGGTCCCTGATGCTTTTTTTCCAATGGATAATGCTTCAATAGGATATGTTGTGCAGAAGAATCGAACTATGGAGATTTTTTTCTGTGAAATATTTTATATCGAACAATGTTATTTTAAAAAATGCGTTAAATTTTTTTTTTTAGTAGAATCGACGAAAAATTAACAGAATTTTTTTTTCAAGTTCAATCGAAATGTAATGAAATTTACTAACAAATGCGCTGGATGTTTCTATTACATTTTTTACGCGCAATGTTTTCAATAATTGTCAAAACAGTTTAAATTTTTTTTCATTAAATTTTTGAATAAAATCCAAAATCCAACTGTAATAGCGAAATATGTATCATTTATCACATTATTATTATTCATATACAAATATTTTATAATATTCTCCCCCGAAATTACTTATTTTTGAGATCATCTTCACGACAGAGAGCATAAAAAATTACTCAATCTCGAGATTTTCAATTTAAGACAGAGAAATTAATCCCCAGCCATTCAAACTCATTTTTATTATTATTATCCGTCTGTAACCATCCACTCAACTTAAGTATGTCAAACGACTTTTCAACCATAAGCCGCTAGAAACCGTGGAAATAGTCTTACAAAAATAAATCTCGTTCCCCCGGCGGAATAAATTCAAAGGGATTAAATAATTTAACTCAATTTGGCGAATGGAAAAGAGCAGAAAGACGGTGAAAGGAGAAATTTCCTATCGCCGATGAGGACAGGCGTCTGATTAAGTTTGCGGAGCAGTAAAAATACGAGATTACCGAAGACGGCGAGTCATTCAGCCCTCGCGAGACCCTGTAATACAGTGAGAAGAGTGGAATTCATTTTCCTCTGTCAATTTCCATGTTTCAGGGAAGTTTTTTTCCCATTGTTTTTTTTCAGGAGGGCAATATCGAGGCTGGCGTCACTCCCGGTCCTGTTCATGGGGGCATTAAGCTGGGGTGGATCCAAGGGGTCCTCATACCCTGTTTATTGAACATCTGGGGGGTTATGCTCTTTCTGCGACTATCGTGGATTGTCGCACAGGCTGGAATACTCCAGAGTATTATTATAATTGGAATATCGGCTGGAGTTTGTGTCATCACTACTCTGAGTCTCAGTGCAATTAGCACTAATGGCGAAGTAAAGGGAGGTGTGTTATGTTGGACATTTATTTTTTCCTAGGATTAGGGTGTGCCTTTGTGACGCGTGACGTTGTTTACCTTTGGAGGTTTTTTATCCGATGAATTTTATGGGGCAAGTCTATTAAATTTAGTCGACGATTCAGTGGATATTTATGGGGACTTTGAGGACAATTTTTTTCATTGGCGGAGGGGTAAAACGGGACGAATCACATATGACGGAATAGAAAAACCTGGCGTTTTCCCCAAGAAATGTCCAATCTCTATGGGAACTCTATGAAAATTCCATTGAAGTTCTGTTGGAATTCTGCTAAAGATTTTTATCCAAAATCGCAAATATTCAAAAAAATTTTCTTTTTTTTCAACTGAGAGGAAAGTATTCCCTTTATCTTGAGAAAAATTTCCGCTTTTTGCCCGAGTACCCCAAATTTTTCTCTGGCCACTCGATTTAATATAGTTTAACATTACCTTCTATTTTTATTTCTATTTTTCGAGCTTTTTAGTAGGTGAATTATAAATTTAAACATAAATCCCATAAGAGCCCGTGTATCAAGAAAAATTAGTTTATTTATTTCTGGCGAGACTATTGCGATTTTTGTTTTTTAACATCAAAGAAGTTAGTTTCATATGTTCTGTTATCGGCCAAAAAATTATAGAATTTTCCTTGAACGTGAAGTAAAAAGATTTGCTGAAAATGGCTAAACACTCTTAACAATTCTATTTGTTATATCTGTCAGTTCTAGTGAAGATTATACAAGTTTACCGCAACGTTTTGTTAAGAAATGTTTAATAGAAAAAATTCAATCCATTTTGATTTTTCTACGGAAATTCTTGAACATAAATTTTTCGCTGATAAGTTTTTTCACTGTATTTCTATTCTTTTTTCATGATAAAATCCGAGAAAAAACGGGAAAAATTTATGGGCAAGAGTTTTTAGCGAAACAATTCCAACAGAACGAGTTGTACAGAAAAATCAACATTACAGATTTTTTTTCTCTAAATAATATCGATTTATAGAGCAAATAACGTCTTTCAATAAAATTCAATAAAATTCTTCTAGAGTTCCAATAGAAATTCACTAGAATTTCTTGGAGAAAGCGCCGGTTATGTCTATTAACTTTTTTCATGCGGGGTCTCCTCGGGTCTTCGAAAATTTATTGTTTTATTGTATTGTTTTAAATTGATGATTTTGAGAGAAAATTTTAGAGAAGGTTTTGTTCCAATATTAACGCATAGATGATGTTACAAATTTTGTTAATTATTGATGAGTAATTGATGAATTACTTTAGGAGAAATTATGAAAGACATCGTCCTTTGATAAATTCCAGTAAAACCCCGCATTTTACAGATGAAAACATGACCCATTCACTAGAGGTTAAAGTCTGCCCCAAATCCCCCTTTATCACTGACTTGGAAAATCCACCGCATTATAAATTTGCAGGAGGGATTTACTTCATAATATCAAGATCCCTTGGTCCGGAGTTTGGAGCCTCCGTGGGCATAGTATTCGCATTTGCTAACGCTGTAGCCGCATCGATGAACACCATAGGGTTTTGCGATTCTATGAATGAGCTGCTTAAGCCCACCGGGGGGATAATCGATAATGGGGTGCAAGATACACGGATCATAGGGTGTATCGCGATATTTATTATGATATTAATTTGCGCTGGTGGGATGGAGTGGGAGTCCAAGGTGAGTAATTACAAGTGAGAGAGGCAGATTTAAGGCAGACGAGATTTAACACTGAGACGACAAGAGCTTTTTGAGAAGTAGGTCTTTGACATCAAGAAAACAAATTCTCAAATCAATTCAAGTGGTTTTTGCATTAAAATATTGTAGAATTGAGGCTACAAAACTATTGAAGGAATCAATTCAGTAGCGAAGTGGTAAAACGGTTTAAGTCGACTTATCTCTCAGTTGAGTTTTTGAGAAATATTTCCGAATCTAAGGGAGATAGCGAAATTTTCGTAACTACATTTGTTGTAGCATTCAATCGGCTCTACAAAAAAGGTTATAACAACAATCTCGCTATCTCCCTTAGATTCCGAGATATTCACTGAAAACTGGTCAATAGTCAAAATTGACTTGTACCGTTTCACCACTTCGCTACTGAATTCAATTTACTTGGTTTGAGAAATCGCTTGGTTCTCATCAAGAAATTGTCCTCGTCCTTAGAACAAGAACAAAACTTCTCGACGAAAGTAAATACGAACTTCTCAAAAAACTTTGTTTTTACCAGTGTCCAGCGAAATACTAAAATGAAATGTCGCATTTCCGAGATTAATTTTGTTTATCGACGTTGCATTGCCACTGAGTTTCATAAAAATTAATGTCTCCAGGCTCAAAACTTCTTAATCGCAATCATCGTAATCGCAATGTTTGATTTCCTAATCGGAGCGATTGTTGGCCCGCGAGAAGCGATCCAAGAAGCCGCAGGTTTCGTTGGCTTTTCATCGCAGACCTTGATCTCAAACTGGGGACCAGATTATCGTCGATTTGAAAAAGTGAATTACGACTTCTTCTCCGTCTTCGCTATCTTCTTCCCATCTGTCACTGGAATTCAAGCTGGTGCCAATATATCCGGCGATCTGAAGGACCCGGCCAGCAGTATTCCCAGTGGTACACTATTGGCTCTCCTTATCTCCATGATCAGTTACGTTATGTTTGTGCTGTTTGCTGGGGGTGCTGCTGTGCGTGATGCACCGGGAACTTACGATAATGGGACTATTATCAACTGTACGGTTGGGGTGGACTGCGAGTATGGCCTTCACAATAGTGTTTCGGTAAGTAGAAGTAAATTGGGAAAAGGCAAACTCGTTATTTTCGGTGATTCGTTCATATTATTGAAATTTATCCTCGAATTTAGGTAAAAATGCAACATTTAAGTCTAGTAAGCAATAGATTCTCACGAAAATCAGCGGCTATTATTAACGAGCTAATTATTCATTATTTCAGTAGCGAAGTGGTAAAAGGAGATGAGTCAATTTTGACTATTGACCAATTTTCAATCAATATCTCGGAATCTAAGAGAGATATCGAAATTTTCGTAATAACATTTGTTGTAGCACTCAATCGGCTCCACAAAAAAGGTCATAACAAAAATTTCGCTATCTCTCTTAGATTCCGAGATATTGATTGAAAACTGGTCAATACTGAAAAGTGACTTATCTCCTTTTACCACTTCGCTACTGAATTATTCATTAATGCCTTGTTAACAACAATTAAATCCTTTTATCAGTGTATCACTCACATCGATGAGAATGTTTATAAGAAAGAGTTTTCATAAAATGTAAAGCAATGATTTCCGAATAGATAATGCAAATGATGTCACTATGGGGTCCACTCATCTACGCAGGGTGCTTCGCAGCGACTCTGTCCACAGCCCTGACGAATCTCATATCCGTTCCGCGTCTCATTCAAGCCCTAGGTCGCGACAGAATTTATCCAGGCTTGATTTTCTTCAGCAAGGGCTATGGAAAGGCCGGCGAGCCGTATCGTGGCTATGTCCTCACGTTCTTTGTAGCTGCGGGCTTCCTCCTAATCGGTATGCCTCAATAAAATCCGACTAGTCGTGAATACAGAGAAAAAAAAACCTCGATTTTTAGGGATATGTCACTTATTTTCAGGGATCCATCCCTAATATTCAGGAATTTATTTCCTATTATTAGGGATTCCCGACTGTGACAGTTTTGATTTTCAGAAACCTATCACTGATTTTTAGGAATCTATCGCCAATTATTGGTGATATTGCACGGTTGAGTTGCACGTGAATTTTTCCCGCTCTTATATGAAATTTAATTAGAAATCCCTGGAATTTTTCTAAAGAGATTCTCTCCGTGTGGACACTGATAAGAATGAGTCTGATCATCAGTGATTGTTATCACTGAAATTAGGGGATAGATTACTAAATAACAGCAACATGTCCCTGCAAATCACTTGGGGATTCTCGATTGCCTCAGTTTTGATTTTCAGAAACATATCACTGATTTTTACGAATCTATCGCCAATTATTGGTGATACTACACGGAGAGAAATTCTCTAGAAAAATTCTAGCGCTAGCACGGGAAAAGGTGACGGCCAGGAAAAGATTCCAGTGCCGGTACTGGAAATTTTATTGAGTAGCACGTGAATTTCTTCCGTTCTTACATGAAATTTTATCAGAAATTCCTGGAAATTTTACCTTAACAGCACTAGAATTTTTCTAAAGAGTCTCTCCGTGGGAACACTGATAAAAATGAGCCTGATCATCAGTGATTTTTATCACTGAAATTTAGTGATAGATTCCTAAATGACAGCCACGTGCACGGAGATAAATGTTCAGTAAAAATTACGGAACTCACAGTTCGCTCACCGATTACGGAATAGACCCAGGAAATTTAAGTGGCGGTATCGTAATTGTTCACAGGAGATTCCGGTAAAAAATACCGAACGCTCTGGAAAAATTTCGTGATCTAAGTAAAAATTACGTGACAGTTACGTAAAATTTCCTACAACCATATTTCACTCCGGAATTTCGAAAAAGATACGTAATCTTTATTGAATATTCCTCTCCGTGTGTCCCTGTAAATCACTAACAATCAAAAATTCCTGAAAATGTTCCCAAAAATAGAGAAATTTTTTTCTCTGTGAAAATGTCAATCATAAAACGTGAATCCCCTCAAACAATCGAAATTGTGTTTCAGCCAATCTCAACGCAGTTGCACCACTTATCTCCAACTTTTATCTAGCCTCATATGCCCTAATAAACTTCTGCACGTTCCATGCTGCGCTCATAAGACCGCTCGGCTGGCGGCCGACTTTCAAGGTAAGCTAAACTAGTTAAACTCGGGGTAAACGAATTAACACGCGCAATTATGACATTTTTCATGTATTTCTTATTGTTTTCAGTATTACAACACCTGGTTATCGTTACTCGGATTTATTCTCTGTGTGGCCTTCATGTTTTTGATCGACTGGGTTACGGCACTCATTACTTTCGTCGTTATATTCGCGCTTTATCTCATCGTTGTTTATCGTAAGCCT
Organism: Diachasma alloeum; assembly: GCF_001412515.2. Taxonomy (NCBI): domain Eukaryota; kingdom Metazoa; phylum Arthropoda; class Insecta; order Hymenoptera; family Braconidae; genus Diachasma; species Diachasma alloeum. The sequence continues at coordinate 430,696 of NW_021680729.1, forward strand.
GATGTCAATTGGGGGGATAGTACCCAGGCGCAGACATATAAAACAGCACTATCTGTTGTCTACAGGTAATTAATTGTAATGAGTTTGTGGAAAAGTTGAATTATTCAGTTTGAAAATTTCTGGGAAGAAGAGGTCTTGAATAGAAATTCTCAAAGAACTGGAATAGTTTTTTTCTATTTTTATAAAGCGATGAAGCCATTCCACTAAGATTTAAAGGAATTTGATGAAAAAATCAACGAAAACCATTAATTCCAAGTAAATCATTCCCTGAAATTTAAAATAAATCAGAAAAATTCAGGGAAATATATTTTTCAATTTCCAATTGATTGAGAATTGACCGCAATGTGGCAGTGAGTCAAGTTTTCGATTGAAAATTCTATTAAATCGAGTAATTCTCATGTTTCTGATGCTGAAAAATTGGAAATACGTTAAATTTTCTCTGAAATTCGCAGTTTCACAATTTTTGGAAAAATAATTGCGGTTCAAAAAACGTCTGACATAATATTTGAGTGTTCCCCTTCGGCCCTGTCTGCGTAAATAGTAATACAACTAATTATTTTCCTCTCCAGATTAAACTCGATCGACGAGCACGTGAAAAACTACGCACCCCAGATTCTCGCCCTCTCAGGTTCCCCAGGAACTCGTCCCGATCTCCTCCACTTGGCGAATCTCATAACAAAAAATAATTCCCTGCTCATCGCGGGTGAAGTTTGTCCGGTAAGTGCCGAAAAACCTCTCGTAAACTATAATCCCATCCGATCATTACCCCAATTCGCCTTGATAACATGAGAGGTTTCCGGTGGCTTGGCGCAGTGGGTAAATTCGTTGCCTCACATGCGAAAGGTTCCGAGTTCAAATCCCGGCCGGGTAGAATAGTGCGATCTAACCATTGAAAGTCTTGATCATCATCGCAGTATACCCTAACCGGGTCGAAGCGATGTAAAATAACGATAAAAAAAACATGAGAAGTTAATCCAAACTTTGTTCACTCCAATTATCCGTAATTGTCGAATAGGATCGTCTGTCGTATCGTCAACGATCGGTGAGATTGAGGAATGGATATGCGTGGCTGCAGCGTCACCGAATCAAGGCTTTTTATCACGTTGTCGGGGATTTGTGCTTCGAGAGGGGTGCCTCTGCGCTGATGCAAGCTACAGGGGTGGGAAAGCTTGCCCCCAATGTCGTTTTAATGGGATACAAGACCCATTGGGCCAGTTGTAATTACAAGGCTCTGCAGGAGTACTTCAATGTTCTTCAGTAAGATTTTTTTTACGCTGTTTCAATTTAATTCTTTTCATCCAGTCCATTTGCAATTTACTTGCAGAATAATTCGACATTTTTTTTTTATCCAATGAATGGAATTTGTGAAGTTATTCTTCATAATTGAAGTCATGAAGTATCTCTTCGATTATTCAATGGATTCATGGAAAGAAAAACTATATCTTCTTCTCTGAAATGTCTATCGCATTATAATTCCACTGAATTTTCAATTTTTTTCTAACAATATTGATGTGTATTAGGCATTTCAAAGAGAAAATATTTAATTTGAAGTGATAAGGGATCAAAGTGATAGATGATGTAGAGTTCCCCAAGTGAAAGTGGATCAAAGCAATAATTAGCTAATGATTTCGCCGCAGCACTGCTTTCGATCAGAAACTGGCAGTTGCCATGCTGCGCGTACCAAATGGATTGGACTCATCAGTTATCTCCAATCACATTGATGAAGAGCACCTGATGCAGAGTAGTTACGATATAGCTGGTAACACGTTGATGCACGCAGACAGTGATTTATCGATGAGCAGTATAATGCCAAGAGTGCAGAGTGTACCCACCATCGGTACTCAGTACGTCGGGGTTGAGAGCCCGTCTTCGATCGCGAGGGAATCCCCCACTCACTTCAGCGCTAAGGATCATTTGAAATTCAAGAAGAAGAATGCGGCTGATAAGATGTTGTAGTAAGTTGGATTATTGATCGGAACTATTGGAATTAATTCACGCATTTGTAAAATATTGATTGTCTGCGGAACGACTGGCTTTACGAAATATTTTTACATCCTACGTGATTTGAGACCTTTTTTCGTCAAATAATTCAGTTTTATAAAGGGGAATTTCCGGTAAATTTGTTGGGAATTTTTACCACATTATAAGTCCAGTGAAATCCGAATTTCGTCACTGAACATTCAAAATCTTATGGAAAAATCAATGGGAGTTGTAACTTTCAGTTCAATTATTCTGGTGAAAATTGTGGTGAATATATTCTTGAATTTTCAATCAATTTGGCACTGAATATTCATGTTTTGATTTGAAATTCAACAAGGTAGAGGAATCCTCATCTTCCTGCTTCTCAAAAATTTCAAACTTAATTGAATTTCCAGTGAAATATAAATTTTTTCCCCTAAATCAAATTTAATGTCACTCTCTGCAAAATTATTGATCAACTGTCTATGAAATTTCAATATTTTAAACAATGAAGTCATGATTTTTTATGCAAGACCATGTTACGAAACTTAGCGAATAGAATGAATAAATGAAGAAACTAAACTTCATTCTTTTCTATTTGCAATCATCACAGCGACAGAAAAATCGGGACGATTTCACACCCGGAATACATGACTATTTTCCAAAAGAAGCACAAGCGCGGGGTGATAGACGTCTGGTGGCTGTACGACGATGGAGGTAATTCGTTAACGAAAAACTTTGCTGAATTCAGTAGCGAAGTGGTGAAACGACGCCATTTGCTTCCCCAAAACACGTAAAATCTAATTATCTTAACAATGCGTGATTTTAGGGGAATTACCGAGGAGCCAATGGCATTGAAGAGCAAAATTGAATTCAAAAATCGAATAGACTATTCCAATCCTTGAATTATTCAAAAGCTTGGAATTCTCTGCATAACTCATCATCCTATTTGCATATTTCTACTCATTACCCCTCACAACTTCGCTACTGAATTAATCAGTTAGAGTTTCAAACTCATTTTTAAGTGGTAGACCTCTCAAATTTCAGGATTAACAATCCTATTACCATACATCATCAGTACGAGGACGAATTGGGAGCACTGCAAGATGAGGATATTTGCTCTAGCGAATCACAAGCAAGAGATAGGAGCACAAGAGAAAGAGTATGATTACCGAATTCATTTAGTCCCTGAACAACTAATTCAGTAGAAATTTAAATATTACGTTACACGTTTGTTTTTTTAAAATTTTTTCAACTCCCTCAGTCACGAGCCGACACTACACACTGAAAAAAGCGAACAAGTTTTCAAAAAAGTCTTGTTAGGGGCAACAAAATCTTCAGTTGAAAATTATCAAAAAAATAATTGTTCTAACAATATTGACTTGTATTCGGCATTTCAAAGAGAAAATATTCAATTTGAAGTGATAAGGGATCGAAGTGATAGATGATGTAGACAGTTCCCCAAGCGAAAATGAATCAAAGTAATAATAAGACTAAATCTATTTTTGCAATAAAAATTCTTGGCACTATCAGTACAGACCCCTAACCGTGTGACGTAATATTGAAATGTCCCCTAATTCCTGATTGAATGACTCTCTAGAATGGCAGAAATCATGGCTAAGTTCCGGATAAAGTACGAGAGCCTGAAGATGGTGGATGACATCAGTGTCCGACCCAAGCAGGAAACCCAGGATTTCTTCGACAAACTCATCGCTGATTACCATAAAAACGAATCCAATGATTCAACAGACTGTATGATAACAGAAGCAGAGCTGCAGATATTGAGGGACAAGACGTATCGACAACTGCGTCTCAGAGAATTGCTCTTGGAAAATTCTAGTCAATCGACATTAGTCGTGATGTAAGACAACTTAATGCATCTATTAATGAAATCGGACTAAGGATAGGCGGGGCAAAACGGAAACTTTTGACATTTTTTCTAATGTTCATAAATCAGGAACAAATTCATTGACTGAGGCTAGTCTAAGTTCATCACAAAGGGGATCAATTAGCCCACTCCATCGAAAAATAAACGAGTTATTAATTTTTTTTTAAAGTTGAAAATATCCATTTTGCCCCACTTGCCCCTATTTTGTGAAAAGATCTAAAGAACTAAAGAGATTTCGAGATATTTCTGAAACAATCTACACATAACATTCCCTTCTTTTGCATTTTCTATTATTGTGAAGTGTTGAAATATCTCGTAAAATAGTTGATATGAAGGAAAACACGAGGAAATCGTTTTTGCAGCTCATGGTATTTTCTACACCCAGAACTGCTGATGATTATTCATTGTTGACTTCACAATTTAAAAATCAATAGAAAAATCATGTCGAGGAATTCCAACAGAAAAAGTTGCATAGAAAGATGAAATTCTCCCGATTTGTTCTACAAAAAAGTATCTCTTAGGAATTTTCAATAAAAAAAGCGCAGAACTCTTCAATAGAATCATTCAAAAACTAGTAGAAGTTCATTAGAAATCCAATGGAATTTCCTACCGAATTGACTTTTTCTATGAAATTTTTTCCTGCGAGAATAAATCTAGAATTTTCGCAATTATCAATTTTCTGCAATTAATTGATTTCAAATTGACTCCAGGTCTCTTCCAATGCCGAGGAAGGGTGCCGTCTCAGCTCCCCTGTACCTCGCGTGGCTGGAGGCCCTGACCGCCGACATGCCGCCGACTCTCCTCATCCGAGGCAACCAGGCATCAGTCTTAACATTCTACTCATAGTCCCCTAATATCTCATTAACTACAACGTAATCAGTCATACGTACGAAGGTCCTCAAAGTCCCCTTGAAAATGATCATTACATCGACAGAAATGTTGGCTGCGTGATGAGAAGAAACCCCCCCCCCGCTCTCTCATTCACAAAACTTCCGCAGTATTTCCACCCTCACTAACCCCTAGAAATCCTCAAATCCCACCAACTTGACCCCTCATCCCGTATTTATTAAAACCCCCAAATACCCATTAATTAGGTAAAAAAATTTATGTATATACTTAATGACAAGCTCGTCGAGCAGCTATCAAGATAATCGAACTGAAGCTATATCCAGAATCTATATCTATAGAATTAATTAAGAATCAAAAGAACAGTATTTATTATTTTTTAAATGTATACCCATTTCCGTAGAATGTATCATTTATTAATTGAATAAGAAATACGAGAATCAATGGCTCACGAATACATTTTTTCTCCTTTACTTCTTCAAATTGTCTCAAGTATCCGAACCCTTCATTCGTATTCGTCCGTTCAGGGAGAGGGATCTAAAAATAGAGTCCATAATGCATAAAAGATATTTACTTCATCGTTCTCATGATCAGGTATAAAAATGATCGACATTTGAATGCTTAAATAATTTATAACAATTCTTGCAGTTCAGGTGAATGCAAAACAACTGAAATTTATTGTTGCATGCGCTCTACACATATGCAAAAATCGTACAGAAATTTTCTATATGGATTGCGTATAGAAATTCTATAGGATTTCCGTATATGAGATTCGGATATTTCTATACGAATTATTCCTATACATAAATTGTCACGTAAATTTTTGTTTTCATACGAAAGACGTCTAAACGCTCCAGATAAAAACGTAGAGAAATATCGCAACTCCATACGAAATCTTTCTATACATGTGACAATGGGTCGTATAGGACCAGACTTATAGAAATCGTACAGAAATCATTTGCATAAAAAATATCCCTATAGAAATATCCGAATCTCATATGCGAAAATCCTACAGAAATTCTATACGCAATCCGTATAGAAAATTTCTACACGATTTTTTCATACGTGTATTCATTGAATAATCACGAAAAACTTGAAAGTTGCATCACGTTGAACAAAAATTAAAAATTGGGGAAGAATGACGCAATGTTCATAGCTGAGGAAAAATATTATTATCACAATGGGACACAAGTATTCCTCGAATCCAACCAAAAATTTATTTTCAGCTGTATTGCATTCACCTGGCACTCAATTAAAAAACCACACGAAAATGTCTCGAAACCAAATTGAATCACAGCAACCATCCATCGACTATCCTCCAACTTTGGATAAAAAAAACCCAAATCATTGGCTTTGAGAAACCCCGAGTAAACACTAGTTAGTAATAAATCGTATCAACCATCAACATCTCACTTGTTGTTGATTGGAGGTTCAAAGAGCCTGCTGAAGACAGGCTGTATATGTTCCATCATGTCAGTCGTCAGCATGCTTCTCCCCTTTTCTTTGAAGGCAGCAGCATTGCATTCTCTGGTTAGTCTCGAGGCTGCGTAGGCAGCTGTCATGGGAGCAGAGAGGGCCATTTCACTGGGGCCAGCAGTGATGGCCCACCACCAGAACACAGCGAGAGCACCAGCAAGCAGATCCCCCTGGCCACCGCATCGTCTTCCTGAGCCCGATATGGAGCAGCAGATGGCCTCTGTCCCCTTGTGGCCGTCGACTATGGTGTCCTTCGCCCCTTTATTGAGAATAACAACGTTCTTCCCGATGGCGTCCGCCAGGTGCTTCAGCTCGGAGATCTTGACGACTGGAGCTGGCTGGACTGTTCGATCGAGGAAGGCCTTCATCAGACGACTGAACTCCATCGCATTTGGCGTCAGGATGAGCCCCGGATAGTCCTTCACCAGCTCTGGCCTCTGGGAGATCAGGAACAAACCGTCGGCGTCGATTATCAGGGGCTTCTTGAGGTCCCTGCAGACCCCAATCAATTCGGAAACCGTCTTGAAGATCTTCTCGTCACGACCCAGACCTGGACCTATCAGGATCACGTGCAGCCTGTCTAACCAGGGTTTTATCTGCTTTAGCGCGTCCTGGTGGTCCAGAATTGGGTGGACTATCGGGTCTGGGCTGAAGGACTTTATCGGACCTCCTGCGTCTCTTGTGCAGAAAATGTGCACTAGGTCGGCGCCTGTTCTAAAGGCACTCATTCCTGGGGAGAAAACCCGGGAGTTCTGTACGAGGGGCTTGTGATTTTTTTGGGGGAAACAAATGCTCGGAAGTTATCCCACGAGATTTCCATTATTGTAAATAATTTGTTTGCAACAACCGAGGGGCTACTTACTCCATAATGGAGATGATGGAGATGATCCATAATGGACACCATGATTTCGAAATGAAATCGATTTCAGGTGATTTCAGTGATTTCGGATAAAATGATTTCGGTGATTCCTAACGTCACCGCAGATGATTTCATGATTTCGAATGATTTCATTAATTCGAAATCAGTGATTTCAGAATTAATGAAGCTAATAAATAAATAAATAAATAAATAAATAAAAATAAAGCTGATAAATAATAGAGAATAAATAGTAGAGTTAGAAAACATAAAGTTGATAAATAATAGAGGTGGGGCAAAAGGGGTTCTGTCAAATTATGAAAATCAAAATTGGCAATAATAACTGGCGAAATAACGAATTCGTTTAATTCCGTTCCGCCAATTTTGAGTTAATGACGATGAAAAGCGATCGATTTGACGGTTTTACGGTGGCAGTTAGTACGGCAATTTATTATTATCGTTGGCAGGCGTGTTAATTTCATAATCACGAATTACTTGCACCGTTTGCATTACGCTAGTGGGCTACGATTTCACGTGATTTCGGACATGATTTCGGAGATGATTTCGAAAATGATTTCGTAGAGAAGAAATCACTTGATTTCAGTGATTTCGGTGATTTGACGTGACCCTGAGATTTCGGAAGTGAGTAGTCCCTCGGCAACAACTGAATCTTCCTCGGACGGAATTTCATCTTTCTAGGCAATTTTTTCTAATGCAATTACATATTATAGCTAATAAATAGTATAGCTAATAAACCTTCTTTGTAGGTTTCTAATTGCTTAATAAAAAAATGGTTATACACGAATAATATTATTGACAAATTAAATAATCAGTACAATTTTCACGTTATTATTTATGGAATATTCGAATGGAAGTAGAAATCGTTCAGAAATTAACTTCCGTCCAGAAATTGACCTGTTTACTTTTCAAGAAAAAAAATTTCGTTTCACTTGAAATTCAATGAATCATTAGCATTCCAAAAAAACAGAGTGGCGATTGTGCCCCGGTCACCCCCAACTTGCACATAAAAATCAAATTTCATTGATTTTATCTATAGAATATTCTCCTTGTTGACCTGTTTACCCTTGTTTTCCAAAAAAAAAAATACCCTTTTACTTAAAATTCAATGAATCATTAGCATTTCAAAAAAATGGAGTGGCGATTGTACCCTGGTCATCCCCCAGTTGTACATAAAAATTAAATTTCATTGATTTTATCTATAAAATATTTTCTAGTGAACATTTCCACTGAAAAAAACGCGAAGATGAACTAATTGAAAGTTCAATAAAAGTCCAATTCAATTGTTTGGCGAATTCCCTAGGTATTTCTATGAAAATTTTTCGCACGTGCAGTTCAGGATTTATTACTCACCAGCGAAGAAAGGAGCCCCTGTGTACTCCGTACTCCCCCCGACGATTCCTATCCTGCCATCCTGACCCTTGTACTTCGTGGTACCTAGGGATGGGACAATCCTCCTAACGGACTTTAGCATTCGCTCGTCCAGGGATATCTGGGCTGACATGACTGAGCGTTTGGGGGATGGGAATCTTGCAGAGGTTCTGGAGATAAATGAGGCTAATGGGAGAAACATCTGAGGAACATCGAAGGAACTGAATGGTTCTGGCTTACTTGGAATGGATTGAACGGGTAGTGAGTCCTCTAGGTTATGTTTGTTTACGCTCGTTCCAGGGATTTTCTGGGTGAAGGCCTCACAATTCAATTTACAGAGTAGAAATCACGTGAAATTTTCGACTTTCTCACTTGTTTTCATTCACTGGCGGATTTTTCGAGGGAAACCGATTGTGATGCTTTCAACGAACGTTTCTAAAGTTTATTTTTATTGGGATGGAGTGACGGGTCGAAACAGCTGACGGGAGAACCGAGAGGGCAACGTCAGAGGTCAGTGTTTGTTGACGATTGTCATAATATTTGAGGAAGCACGAGTTACGGCAGATTATTCGGAGATACTCCCACGGCCGAATGTCCAAGATGGACGAAGTGGGGAGAGTCACGTGGGATTCAGCGGAAGAATTTTGAATATTTGTAATGCGCGGGAATTTTTTTCATTCAAAATTTGCTTCTTGGAAAAACGAAAGTTCTAAGAGACATTTTAGAATTCTTGGATTTTTTTAGGGGGAAAGTCGATCAAAGGGTCACAAGGGTCACGAGGGCCAAAGTGTCAGATCTTGGATTTTTCCAGGGGGAAAGTCGACTTTCGCCAAAATCGAATTTTTTAGCCGGGTGAACGTTGATTCCAACTATTTAAGCGACGAACTATTCAGAACTCTCAAAAGTATGCGGAAAAAGTCAAAACTGAAAAAGTTTTTTTTTTCAAATTTTCAAAGGATCAGATTTTCCGTTTTTCCAGGGGGGAAGTGGACTTTCGCCAAAATCGAATTTTTCAGCCGGGTGAACGTAGATTCCAACTATTTAAGCGACGGGCTATTCAGAACTCTCAAAAGTATGTGGAAAAAGTGAAAACTGAAGAAGTTTTTTTTTTTCAAATTTTCAAAGGATCAGATTTTCCGTTTTTCCAGGGGGGAAGTGGACTTTCGCCAAAATCGAATTTTTCAGCCGGGTGAACGTAGATTCCAACTATTTAAGCGACGGGCTATTCAGAACTATCAAAAGTATGTGGAAAAAGTGAAAAATGAAAAAAAAATTTTTTCACCGGAGGCCAAAGTGTCGGATCTTGGATTTTTCCGGGGGGAAAGTCGGTCCAAGGGTCACAAGGGTCAAAGTGTCAGATCTTGGATTTTTCGCCAAAATCGAATTTTTTAGCCGGGTGAACGTTGATTCCAACTATTTAAGCGCCGGGCTAGTCAGAACTGTCAAAAGTATGTGGAAAAAGTGAAAACTGAGAAACCGTTTTTTTTGGCCCCAGCCAAAGGGTCAGATTTTCGGGTTTTCCGGGGCAAGTGGATTTTCGCCAAAATCGAATTTTTTAGCCGGGTGAACGTTGATTCCAACTATTTAAGCGCCGGGCTAGTCAGAACTGTCAAAAGTATGTGGAAAAAGTGAAAACTGAGAAACCGTTTTTTTTGGCCCCAGCCAAAGGGTCAGATTTTCGGGTTTTCCGGGGCAAGTGGATTTTCGCCAAAATCGAATTTTTTAGCCGGGTGAACGTTGATTCCAACTATTTAAGCGACGGGCTAGTCAGAACTCTCAAAAGTATGTGGAAAAAGTGAAAACTGAAAAAAAAATTTTTCACCGGGGGCCAAAGTGTCAGATCTTGGATTTTGTCAGAGGGAAAGTCGACTTTCGCCAAATTCGAATTTTTTAGCCGGGTGAACATTGATTCCAACTATTTAAGCGACGGGCTATCCAGAACTCTCAAAAGTATGTGGAAAAAGTGAAAACTGAAAAAAAAATTTTTCACCGGGGGCCAAAGTGTCAGATCTTGGATTTTGTCAGAGGGAAAGTCGACTTTCGCCAAATTCGAATTTTTTAGCCGGGTGAACGTGGATTCTGTATTTATTGGCCGTCTGATGCAAATGAAACCCTCGGAGGCGACAGAAGTGCAGAAATAAAAAAATTTTTTCTTCACCCTAGGCCAAAGCATCAAATCTTGAATTTTTTCACTGGGAAAGTCGGCTTTCGGCAAAATCGATTTTGTTCGCCGAGTGAACTTTGATTCTGAATTCTCATCAACTCATTGAATACTCTCTCCTCTTTATTGGAAATTGTAATTATAATATACAATATAATTAATAATATAATGAGATAAACGTACTAAAAGTTTAGGAAAAATTCCGAGTGAATCGATTACTCATTAGTCTCTTATAAATGTTCAATTACAAAATGGCAGCAACACTGTTGTGATCTGTTGTAATTTCAATGGAATGCTCCATACTCTATTCGTTTCTCTCGATTTCGGAAAATCGACGATGGGGGGAAGAAGGGGGGGGGGGGGGATTTATGCTGAGGGGGAGTACTGAGTCTTCAACCTCTGGAATTCTATTTCCTTCTGTAGATATTCCTTGACGAATGGATGTTCGAGATTCGAGTCTTTCAGCTGACTCAAGTAGCGATTGGCAACCTCTGGGGGTTTTCCCATGTGCTGTGACAGGACTATCATATTGATCAGGGTATCTGGATTGTTGCTGTCCTTGTCGAGGGATTCTTGAAGGGCGGTTTCTGCTTCTTCGTATTTCGCTTGGCCAATGAAACACGTTGCTTGGCCGTTTAGTAGCATACTTGTGCTTGAATGTTTGTCGATCATTTCCTGGGGGATATGAATAAGATGAATTATTATTATTTTCGCTTGGAAAACTGCAGAAAAGAATTTAGAAATAAATTTTCCCAAGTTTTCATTATAAATTGCTTCTAATTGCAAAATTATTTGGATAATGAGAAATCCCATTTTTTAGAAAAAGAAGTCTTGACATCCTTTGATAATTAAAATTATTTTTAATTTTTCAAAATCTTTCAAATGTAGCTTATGACATTTTCTAGAAAATAAAGTTTCGACATCGTTTTTTATACTATTAAAAAAATTTCTAGTTCCACACAAATTTCGAAGAATTTCGTAATTGAAAGTTCAAAATTGTTCAAAAAATAATGGAAACTGGAAATTTCAGTTCAATCATTCCATGAAAAACATGAAAACGAAAGTTAATTTACATCAGAAAAATTCAGGCAAATATATTCAGAGAACTACTGTTTTCCATCTCCTCAAAAAATCGAATTTGCATTGAGTTTCAATTGAAATTGGAATTTCATTACGTTCATTTTGTTTCATTGCGTAAAAAAACGATTCATGATAGAAAGCCTCAACAGAAAAATGTCAAGAGCCACTGTAGAATCCCATCCTCCAACTAACCTGGAAGATGTAATAGGCATCCTGCAGTTTATCCCCCCCACTGTTGATGTTAACCCAGGCCTGAGCGAGTTGAGTCAAAGTAGCATCATCATCCTTCTCCTGCATGGCCTTCAGTTCCTTCCTGGCTAGATCCAGCCGATCCATCTTGAGATAAATCTGGAGAGTGAGGGCCATGCACTCGAGATTCTCAGCACCACGCAACACCCTCAACGCCGACTCGAGATTCTTCTCGTGATAGTAAATGGTCGCAGCGACGATCATTCCGTTGTGATTATCCCCGAAGTTCCCCGAGTTTTTGTCCAACTCGTTGAGGATGGCATCTCGCTTCCCTGGGCTCGCGAAATACTCGGCCAGGAGTTTCAGAGGCTGGAGGTCTGCGGGGGATGAGTTGTTTATCTCGTCCAGGACCACTCGAAATTTCCTCTGGGCTATGTACGCACGGTAAAGGAAAACATCCCTCTCCAGGGCCACGTCCGACGACGAGGGCTGTTTGTTGATTAATTATTGATTATTGGGGGTGACTAAATGCTTCTGCGACCTATTATCACCAGCACAATTTCCGGGACATCATCTATAGGAAGATATCTTCGGCCGGATATCTTCCCGGCTGTATTTTCTATGTTGATTTTAACACTCCGTTGGTTGCGCAAAATTTGATGCGCTGATATAAATGCGATAGAAATCGCCCAGAATAAATCGACATAATGATAAATATTGGAAATGGGATAATTTAAATAACCAAACCGGTAAATAATTAAAAAAGCGGTATTAACTAGACTTGACTTAATACGCTCGGAAGACACATCCGCTCTTCGCCAATTCCTCTGAGGAACTAAAAATGACAAACGCCCTGGGCCTCTGGTGACGTGGACATAGTAGCTCCTATTCATTCAACTCTGTTTAGACCCAAAAACCAAAAGCATAAACATCACAGCCCACACTAGTCAGAATTTTCGCCCATAACAATATTCTTCATACGCGTGTAGAAACATAGAGAGAAAAATATAAGATTAATTTTTGTCTTGTATTGTTTCAACCAGAAATTCAACAATAAATTTGAAAGATCGAATAGTAAGAAAAATCTGGAAAAATCAAGAGTGATCTAGATCGTACACTTGAAGAAGTCCCGTGAGATTTTTAATGTTCAGTGTTACCCTTAATTATATATTAAAACTCAAAGTTGTCGTCTTTTTCTGAAAATTCGTCTTATACACGGATAAGGCCCGGAGTTTCGGAATAACAATTTGAAAATTCAACTATTTATGACATTTTTGGCGGATATTTTCATTGATAGGGCTTGTAGACACTTCTTCAAAATGAAATGTGAAATAAGATTTGAAAATTTTTTCAAATTTTTCTGAGGCTTTAGTGAAATGTAAATTTAAAAAAACGGAAAAAGTGCGGCCAACGGAATGTTAAAGATTATTCGACTTTTCAGTTCGTTTCTTAAACGGAGAAAAAAGGTGGGAAAAAATTACCAAAGAAATCGAGTAATCGAAGAGCGAACTTCAGTTCTAGAAAGAACTGAAGACTAGAGAACTGAAAAAGACTAGGTCACTTTTATTTAGTGAAAAAGACTTGGTCTTTTAAAAAAATGCGAGACGAATGGTGAGTTTTCCAAAAGAAAGAATAATAGACCTTTTCATGCTGACAGTTGCTAGATTTTTGGACGCTCATTTCCCATCTTAATATATAATTCCTCTATAAAAGTCAGTAGGCCAATAGTCAAAATCGACTTGAACCCTTTTACTTCGCTACGATATCGTTTTAAATGTCAATATTCATCAGAATATTTCCTTATTTTTTCGTTCGATGAACGAAATATGGATATTTTCCCCAGATTTTCAGAATGAAAAGCTCCATTTGTCCAAAAACTGTAAAATTTATCCAGAATTCCATTAAAAACCCTTATTCAATTGCTGATGAACCAGTATAATTTCTGTTCTTTAAAGAGTATTATTCTTTCCCTCTAGAGAGGCCAATATGACCTCAATTGATCGCTTTAATTCCTGAATTATATGAATATTAAAAAAATGTCTGAAGTGTCGATTTAGCCAAGTAAATGTGGTGAATTTGTCAGACATTTCCGTAAAGACATTGTACCGAGGACAATAAGTCAGGCAACAGAATAAACAATGAGAATGTAACGTGCAATGCGGCATAATGCAGCTGGACATGGGTGGAGCCGCTCGTTGGTGAGAGTGAGGTTATGCATTTCCCTCGATTTTTCGGTTTTCAATTAATATGGGCGGTAATTAGGCCTTTTTGCCAATCAATTAACGATCGTTGGGGCTGAATGAACAATGAGAGTGGCATGTGCAATGCGGCATAGTGCAGCCTGAGCATAAATGTGCCCTTTTGATCTCTTAAATTTGAGGTTATTGTGTTTTTTTCCTGATGTTTTTGATTTTTAATTTATGCTTGGGGTTATTACCTTCACTTTCTGCGCCTCGTTGATACATTGCTGGTAATTACCGATGTAGAAGTGATTTTTAACGTCAAACAACTCGTCAACATCACCCTGCTGACGTGCCATCTTGACTGGTTGTGTGACGTTTCAGTTCCAACGCGTTTCCACCCATTCAGCAGTTTCCACGTGTTTCTTGTTCGCAATCACACGGTTTTGGTTATGTTTTACGAGTGTTTATTATTTTCAGTCACCTGAAGGTCGGGAGATGTCGAGAAATGATTTATTTTTTTGGGAAGAGTGAATGAGTAATAAATGAGAGGAATTGATGTTTTGGGAAGAGACTGAGGAGAGGAATTTCAGGGAGAGTTCTTGGGGGATATCTCGTGAAATGTCGAATTACTCGCATGTGCAGAGAGTGAGGAAATTGTATAAAACCATTCTGAAGCTGCACAGGGGGTTGCCGGAGGCCATGCAGACTTTGGGGAATAATTACGTGCGTGATGAGTTTCGCAGGCATAAGACTTGTGGACCTACTGAGGCTAATGTATTCATGCATGAGTGGGCTGTGAGTAGAATTTTTTTTATTCTTTGCGTTGGGGGGAGGGGTAATGAAGGGTGAAATGAATATATAGGTTGATGTCATATTGAGATCGTTCTTTGATAAGTTTTTGAGGACCTAGGTCTAGCTAGAGGTGATAGAGAATTTTTGGGAGGATGTTCCCTTATTAAAGAGGTTCTTGGGGATTTAGAGACAGTTTTTTATTCCTTTTCAATTGGTAGAGGATCTCTCTGGCATGCAGAGGTATTCTCCAAAAATTATTTTCGAAATAAAAGTGTCTTCTGTTCGAAATGAAATAAGTTTTCCAGAAATATCCCAGAGTTCAAGAGAATTCAATTTTTTTATCCAACTTACTTATTCTATAGAAATATTTTCTACAGAAATTCCTGGCCTCAAATTTTTCACGATTTTGTTTGAATTTTTTATGGAAACAGAAGAAAAATGGAGTGGAAACACTTGGAAAAGTTATTTCGAGGAATTCCTGTAGAAAATGTCTCAGTGGAAACAATTGTATAGCAAGATGAGATCTTACTGATTTTTTTAATATAATAGTTTCCATTGGACATTTTTTATAAAAAATCTTTCAATGGAATCGGCCGAAAACTGATGGAATCTTCAATAGAAATCCAGTAGAATGTTCTACCCAATTCAGCAGGTTTTTCCATGAAGTTTTTTCGTGTGTGAATCCTCATGTTAATTATTAGGGATAATTAACCCTCTCTCTGTCGCGATTGCCCCTTTCTCTGCAAAAAAATCCTCCAAAAATTTAAGAATTTAGTACATTTATTTTCTTGAAATCCCTCGTTCAATTCTTTCAAGGATTATGCAATCGGATTAGCTGAACAACTCGGTTTGCGGGGCCCACTAACATCGAAACCCCTCGGAAGAGCTCTAGCCGTCGAGGACCTGGACAAACTCAGGGACGAGCAGGTTTATCAGTTGTACGAACTCATGATTGCCGCCACTGACAAGCCGGAGGGGGAAAAAAGTTGATGACAGAACAGTCGATCTAGTTTGAGATTGTAATGTAAAGTGTGTGCTTCGATTTACTTTTTCAATAAATTTATTAAATAATTGAAGGCCAGATAGTGCGCCACGCAATTGTTTTGGCTCGTGTGTTCCGTTTGTTTATTGTTCGCGGAACTTAACCTAGTTTTTTATCGATGAAAAGACGATCAGTAGATCGCGAATTAGTTTTTCACTCACACGAGAGGAATTTTCATCAATTATCAGTGATTGTCATCATGATGAAACCTTGGAGGGATGCAGCTACGGTTATTCTCGCTGCCAGGCAGCAGCAGAAGATCAATCAAGCGGTGACTTCGGCTGTTGTGAGTACACTGTTTAAAAAGTTTTGGGCAAAATTGACACTGAATTTTTTTTAAAACGGTTTTGAGCCATTGTATTTCAAGTGAAATGGAATAAGTGCGTTCCCATAAAGAGTAGATCGAACTGGCAGATAAATTAGGCATTAAGCTACGAATGTCTTAAAAAATGTCAAAAGTATCCATTCTTCTTGGAAATTTTTATCACATAGTTCCGGCAAAATTTTTGAGGAAAAATGAATAGAAACTGTAAATTTCAGTTTAATTATTCCATGAAAATGAAAGAATGGAGAAAAGTGGAAAATTCAGGTAAATATATTCTTGCATTTTTAGATAATTGAAGAGTCATTGTTATTTGGCACTGAATGTTCATCTTTTGATTGAAAATTCAAGTAATTTTATTAAATCTTCAGTGAAATCATTCTTCTCAAGTGTCCGCGAAATTTCAATTTTTTTCAGTGAACCCATGTACTAAAATTAAAAAATAATCATTTCACGTCATTAGTTTCAGTACGATTACAAATTACTTGGACTGAAACGTCAGAAGAATGCGTCATTTATGCCAGGACATCACGTATTTCCCGGTGGCACTGTTGACCCCGCTGACGCTGATCTGCGATGGCAGAACCTCTACTCAAGATTTGGATTTGATTTGACGAGCTTTTCGTCTCTGCTTCCTAGGGCAACGACTAGACCCCCGATTTTTAAATCCAGGAGGAATGAGTTACCCAGGGAGGTCTCACTGAGAATAAGCGCTATTCGAGAGACCTTTGAGGAGTGCGGAGTGCTTCTCTGCAGGCAGTCTAGGAAGAAGGGAATTTGGTCCGACTGGGCTGAGAGTTTTGAATGTAAATAATCCAAAAATTGTTCTCTGAATTCTCGTAATGAAGCAGCGTTTACAAATATTTTACGAATTCGATCAGATGAAGATTCATCACCAGACGACATTTTAATTCTTAAATCCTGAAGTTTTTCATGGAACTGATCAATTCGAAAATATCAATTAATCAAACAAAAACATCAATTTTTCATCTGAAAAAAATGAAAAAAAAAATGAAATTTATCACACGAATGATATTTTTATGAATTCATCTAAATCTAATCATTTCAAAGATGATTTTAAAACTATTAGGGGAATAATAAACTAAAAACAATTTGATTGCTGTTGAATAATTGAATACCGTGAATATTATTTCCAGTTGACAAAGTTGAGAAGAAGAGCTGGCAGGAACGCGTCCACAATGAAGCAAGTGAGTTCTACAAAATGTGCGAGGGTCTCCACTGTTTCCCAGACGTCTGGTCCCTTCACGAGTGGAGCAACTGGCTGACCCCGCCATTCATCTCAGGAAGGAGATTCGACACGATCTTCTTCCTCGCCTGCATGCCCTCAGAACCAGATACTCAGTGTGAACCTTCAGAAGTTGAGGAGTTGAGGGTAATAAAATAATTTTATTCTAGGGAGTAAAATGAATATTCAATTAACTCCTTAACAATTTTTTTGTCTATTTTTTACCTATTTTTCTTTTGTTTTCTCAGTGGGATCTGCCAAGGGATTTGATAAACCCCACAGCAACAATTTCCCTCGCCCCTCCACAGCATTACGAGATTGGTAGAATAGCGAAATTCGAATCGATAGATAATTTACTGGATTTCGCTGTGGAAAGAAGTAAAATTGGAAGTCACTTGATTTGTGCAGTGAGTAAACAGTTCTTTTATCATCAACTGAAAGGATTACTCACGATCATTCATACTGGAATAAATAGAAGGGGGGGGGGGCAAGGTGGATACTTTTGATTTTTTTAAAATGTTTATAACTCAGAAATAAATTTATCAATTGAAATTAATTGACTCATCATGAGAAGAAAAAAATCATGAAGTGAAATGTGTCCATTTTGCCCCATTCTCCCCTAATCCTGTAGCTGAGTAAATATAAATGTCCCATTATAGGTCAAAGCTAAGTTGTCAGACGGAATGGTCTTCCTCCTCCCTGGAGATTCCATGTACCCAAAAGACCCCAATTTCTCGGAAGCTCAGGATCTCGACTTCACTAACATGACGATTGCTGAATTTCGCAGTACTTCAGAATGCAAAAACCGCCTCGAGCAATACGATATCGAAGTGAAACGTGTCGTCTCTGAGAATATTGACTCCAAGGATGGCCACCTCAATCCTCTCCCACTGGAGACCGTTCACGTGAAGTCCAGAGTCAGTAAATTGTGATTATGAATTTGTTAGTGAAAATTTGTTCATTTGTTTTGTCAAATAAATTCTATTTTCGCTTCCGATTGGAAGCTTTGTAATCGTTCGATTTTCACATTTTCTAATTTTGATTGGAAATTATGTAGAGTGGTTTGAAAAATTTTCATGATTTTAGATAAGTTCTCTAGTGGAATTATTATATAATAACTATTATATATTACGAGTGTTTCCTATTTACCAAAGATGGAAGAAACGTGAAGTGTTTCTAAATTTTTTTAACCCACAAATTATTCTTCACTTCCCAAATTTTAATTTTTTCATATTTATCCGCAAAAATGATCAATTTTTGCTTCTCAGATTTTCATAAATAAATTTTAAACTCTACAAAATTCATGAAAATTCTTCGGTTTCCAAAATAATTCGAGAAACATTTTTGAAGACGTACGGTTATCTGGAAAACTGAAATTTTCCGAAGAATTCAAGAAATTTTTTCAGTTTTCTAGGAAATCAATTCATAACCCCCCGCTCATTTTTTTAACAATTATAGATTTTAATCAGATTATTTTAAAAAGTGAAAAAAAACGAATTAATCGAAGATTAAAAATTATTCATTGATGTTTCATCACTCTTCATTCTTTTAATTCTCTTTAAGTCATTATCAGTATTTATAAAACATCTATGAGTATATGAAGTTTAATAAATTCGATTTCGTCATTTTAACAACGAATAGAAAAGCGCGCGCACAGGTCTAGTAAAACAAAAATAAAAATGACCCATGAGGCATGGGAACAACCACTGCGCAACATCTCCGCGCACATCCAAAATGGCCAACAGGCCTCGCGTCTTTGGCGTTCGTCTCCCGATGTTATCCAAAAATCAAGGCTCAAATCATCAAAATAATTATAAAAAATATCAGTAATAGTTGATAACAAGGGACAACAATCATTTTATAATGAAATCTACCCCTATCCCGATGAATTACGAGTGCTATAAAGGTAAAAACAAAAAAGTTAATAAGACAATGAAAACCTCTACGCAACATCTCTGCGCACATTCAAAATGGCTGCCCCGATGGGACGTGTCCGGCGTCGGCTGGAGTATTTTCGAAGAAATTAGTGGTAGTCATCAAAATAATTAATAACGATGCGATAATTATCTATCAATGACGGACAGATATAATTTTCGGATGCAATACTTCAACTATTTCGATGAATTACGAGTTTTCAAACAATATAAGCACTAATTCTCTTAATTCTTAATTCTCTTCAAGTCATCATCAATATTTATAAAACATCTATGAGTATATGAAGTTCAATAAATTCGATTTCGTCATTTTAACAACGAATAGAAAAGCGCGCGCACAGGTCTAGTAAAACAAAAATAAAAATGGCCCATGAGGCATGGGAACAACCACTGCGCAACATCTCCGCGCACATCCAAAATGGCCAACAGGTCTCGCGTCTTTGGCGTTCGTCTCCCGATTTTATCCAAAAATCAAGGCTAAAATCATCAAAATAATTATAAAAATGGCAGTAATAGTTGATAACAAGGGGCAACAATCATTTTATAATGAAATCTACCCCTATCCCGATGAATCACGAGTGCTATAAAGGTAAAAACAAAAAAGTTAATAAGACAATGAAAACCTCTACGCAACATCTCTGCGCACATTCAAAATGGCTGCCCCGATGGGACGTGTCCGGCGTCGGCTGGAGTATTTTCGAAGAAATTAGTGGTAAAGTCATCAAAATAATTAATAACGATGCGATAATTATCTATCAATGACGGACAGACATAATTTTCCGATGCAATACTTCAACTATTTCGATGAATTACGAGTTTTCAAACAATATAAACACTTCGAATGCTGAAAATTCGGAGCCTATGTAACCGACTTTCTTGTGACGCCAGGAGATGACGCCTGCAGGTGATTCTGGATGATAAATCCAATGCCAATGACTCTTTAAATAAATAATTAATAATGCCATAAGACAAGTTGATCAGTGTAAATAGTGGAAACAGGATTTTATTGGTTGTGAATTTAGTGAATTTAGTGTTGTGAATTGTGATGGAGTTATTTTTCTGTTATTGATCAAGTAATGAGTGCTCTCGGTAATTTCTTTGTCGACGTGTGTGTAAATACGTAAGATGGCGGATTCAGTCACGTTTGTGCGGTATTTCGAAAATTTTTGGTGCAAGTGATCATCACGGAGACGAGTTAGAGGCATTCGGGAACATCTAGAGATCTTGATGAGAATTTCAACTCCTGGTGAGTCACTAAATTTCTACACTAGAAAGTTGACAGTTGTCAATCGTCGATATCTCTAGATCGACTAAGCTAAGTTCAACAATTTTTTCGTTGATTTGAAAAATATGTTGACCATTCTCCGGCTCTTTAATTCCAAAACTTTAAATTTCGCAGATTTATCGATGAATATTCGATCTATTTTCTAGTCCCTTAAATATCCTGCAAAGAGAATTGTGACATCCCTCTTTAAATCCCATCGTAAAATATATTTCCAACAAGTATTAATGCATCCAGCCCTTCCTGCGAATAAATTTTCCCTTTCTCGTATCAATTCTACTTTATTGAAAATCATTATTGATACACTCATGCTGTAATTAAACTCATACATTGATTACATTACTTAAAAAATACAACCTAATCAATTAAAATTGTTCGCCAATAACTCTATATGTACAATAATTTGTAACCGAGGTAAAAAAGCTCGTGAAAAAACGATGAAATCATGAATTTCCTTAAACCCCGGAACAGCCAGGAGGGGAAATTAATATTATTCATTTTCACAAGAGCACAGTTGTCACAGGATCATCAATTTCCCTCTGTCAGTAATAATTATGTTCCATTCCTTGGCTTTCCGCACTTCGCAGTAATAAAGAGTAAGCCTAAATCGTTGGGCGTAACTCCTGTCTCGTGTGAGCTTTCACTCGAAATATTACTTAATCCTCACTGGCCGTGTTCAAACGTCGAGGCACTTATTAAATACTCCATTTTTTTTATTTCAATTCTTCGTTCCTTTTTGTATGAAAATGAGGCGTTGCAATTGATTCGTTAATGCATGATAATAACTGTAATGTATTATGCGTTCATATGGATATCGATATGATGCAGATAAACTCGAGGATAAATGTTCATTTAAAGTAACTATAATTAATAATTTGTAGTTCGGAATTTGATGTTTTCATCAATTTTTAAAAGGCACATCTTAAATTATTTTCTCTCGTTTTCAATCTCGCAGTCTTGCTGGATCGCATGTCTACGTGTCATTATATATTATATTATTTTAATTAATAGTTTATTGACCGACGTCACTCGCAATCTCAAACCAGTCTATTTGATTGTGAGGTGTATTAAACTCAATAGTGAAGGCTTTTTGCTAGAAATTTATTGCAGAATTATCAGAAAGACCAGTTTTGTGGCTCATATTTTTTCCTTACAAAGGAGGTCCTCATGGGGATTCTGCTACACCGTTGGAAAAAAAGATGGAAATTTCATGGAGAGTTGACTAGTAAATTTTAGGAGAGTTACGTTGAATTATATTTCGAGGGAGAAAAACGTGAAATTCCAAATTTCTCAGCAGCAGGAATGCTACAGAACTCGATAGAAAATTTCATTGGATTTCGGCCGAATCTGCTGAAAAATTCCGTGTGTTTTTTTTCAATAGAGGTGTCCAATGGAAAATATTCTATAGAGAAAAAGTCAATAGAATTTCATTTGTCTATACAACTTATTCTATTGAGATATTTTATGTTTGTTTTGTTTGTTTTTTTCAATGAAAAGAGAAACAAAAAAATAGAGCGGAAAACATTTGGAAAATTCAGGCCGAGGAATTCTTATAAAAAATGTCTCAATAGAATGATTTTTCTTCTATAGAATAGAAAAACGCGAGCAAAAAAACGCTAATAGAATTTCCAATAGAAATTTCACAGAATTTTCTATCGAATTCGCAGGATTTTTCTATGAATTTTGTTCCTGTGCGAATTAAAAATTCAAGAATATTTTCCCAATTTCTACTGATTTTCATAGAATAACTGAACTGAAATTCCTTGAAATTCGAGTCAAACTATAGTGCGACAAAAATTTCCAAGAAGTATACCGGCAATTCCAGCCAAAAATTGTTAACAGTACATTTCCATTAGATTCAGATATATCAATCGAAAACATGGCTATTGAATTCTTCTCTTTATTATCCACGATTTTTCCTATTCCGTTAATTGAACATTGATTGCCTTCGATTGCATATCAAGTGAGTCGGTAGATCCTTCGAAGGGCCATTGGCTTGGAAATGAAGACAAATCCAAGTAAATGGCAAACTCTCGTAAAGCAGAGAACCCTTAATTAAATATTCGTAATTAGTGTTTTCTCATTGCGTGTAAACCGGACGCGGAGTTGATCCAGTGCCTGCTATTTACACAGGTCACTTGTTCGCATCTCTGTTTCTACACTCGTGTCTAGATTTATTTTCTTTATTTTCACTCGTAAAAAATATAATTTAGTGAAGATCTTGATCAAGATGGAATTCCTCACTCACTCAGTGGTGAATTATTCCGTTGAAATTATTATTTCGTCTTATTTTAGGCTTATCGGGAAGTTAATTAATTCGACCTTTGTGAGTCATGTAGCTCAGACTATCGCTCAGTAATTTTTCTCTCGCTGCGCGTCGTATTCGCGAGCAGAGGGCGAGGAGGGTACCAATCATTATGCAGATTAAGGCGCAGCCCAGGCCGACTATTGTACTGACTACCGTTGATCGGAGGCAGACTCTATCGCCAGGGGGTGCTTCACTAGGCCCTGAAATAAATTGATGAAATAAATAAGGTGGAGATCATTGGGGCGAGGGAATGATCGAACGGGATGTGGAGAAATATAATCACATGGAAGAGTCATTGCATTGTCTTGATTAAATTATCTACAGGCATTTCATTCTTCTATCGTTATTCCTCTTATTTTTCTCTCTCAATTCTAAACTATGTTAATTGCAAGCTATTTTAGAGAGAAAATAGGCATTTAGAGATATTCTGAAATAGAAAATTGAATACTAATTGCAGCCTAAAAAATCTGTTCTAATTGCAGCCTAAAAAATCATTCAATATTTTACGAGAGATTTTTTAAAATACACTTGATAATTCTAAGAAATTCAGGAAGAATTTTTATTTACCATTGTGCAACGAGGCCGTTGAATTCTGGAAGATTTCAGGTTCTGCCTCGCCCTCTTGAAGCACCCGCAGTGACTGGAATAGATTAACATTCTCTGATAAGCTCGTTGCCGGAGTCGTAGGACCAGCGAGGGCCAACGATCTTTTGGCAACGTTCTTGGAATTTCTCCAGTGACAGGGTTGACTCTGTAAAGCGAAAAGACATTCATGTGTGCCATTAGTTATGAGGTTGAAACGCAAAAAAAATCGTTACCGAGCGAATTGGACAGAAAATTTTATTGAATCTCTCTTGAACTTCCATTGAACATTCTATTAATTTGGGCTGATTCTATTGGCAAATCCGACATCTTTGTTGCCATTTTTTTGTAGAAAACATCAAATAGGAATTATTTCAACTATACAATAAGTTGGGTATAAAAATGAAATTCTACAGATTTTCTCTGTAGATTATTTTTCATTGAACATTTCTACTGGAAAAACGTGCAGATGAGCTACAGAATTTTTCCCAAAACTATTCTCTTCAAACATCAAACCCCGTAAATTACTCAATTACATCAAGAGACATTTTTCAAGCGAACAGACTTTTCCATCGGAAATGTCTCTTGATGGTTTCTACAACCCCTCATTACCGAGCTAATCCCTCCACATATGATCATCAATCAAGGAGTAATTACTCACCGGACACCTTCCATGACACATTCTCACATCGCACTCGATGTACAGCGCCGGCGAGCCCGTGAACCTGAACGTCTTCATGTAAGCGAAGACCTGCGTCTCGAACAATCCGCTCTCCGACCAGGAACCCCTGAACCTGCTAATCAACTTGTCATCCACGGGACATCCATACTGATCGATAAGTTGAATTCTCTTGTTTCCCCCGTTATGTGCGTAGCAGTCATTAACGACGATATCGAAACCATCGTATTTGCTCCTCATGTAGATGATGAGTGTCAGTGGGTCCCCAACCCTGACAGGTCCCGCAACTCGAGTTCCGGTTGTTCCGTACCCGTATCTTATCTCCATGTAGCATTCGGGGGGCTGAAGGGTAAATACT
This sequence comes from Diachasma alloeum, assembly GCF_001412515.2. NCBI lineage: Eukaryota > Metazoa > Arthropoda > Insecta > Hymenoptera > Braconidae > Diachasma > Diachasma alloeum. Next base: position 455,268 of record NW_021680729.1, read on the forward strand.
ACTGGGTTTCCCGTCGCAACCCTGCAATATTATGACGATTATTGCCCGTTCCGTAGGAAGTGAAAAATTCGATATTTATATTTTATGAATTGAAGTGGTAAAACACGATTTTGTCTGCGACGTTGCGTTTTTCCTTTAAACCTCAGTGCAGAGGAGAATTTCAAGTTACGTTTTTTGTAGTGGAGCAAATATTCTGATGGAATAGTCTACCGAAACTACGGAATATTGTGATGATTATTGCCCTTTCCATAGGAAGTGATAAATTCGATATTCATATTTTATGAATTGAAGTGGTAAAACATGATTTTGTCTGCGACTTTGTACTTCTTCTTTCGAGAATTTTAAGTTACGTTTTTCGTAGTGGAGCAAATATTCTGATGGAATAGTCTACCGAAACTACGGAATATTGTGATGATTATTGCCCTTTCCATAGGAAGTGATAAATTCGATATTCATATTTTATGAATTGAAGTGGTAAAACATGATTTTGTCTGCGACTTTGTACTTCTTCTTTCGAGAATTTTAAGTTACGTTTTTCGTAGTGGAGCAAATATTCTGATGGAATAGTCTACCGAAACTACGGAATATTGTGATGATTATTGCCCTTTCCATAGGAAGTGATAAATTCGATATTCATATTTTATGAATTGAAGTGGTAAAACATGATTTTGTCTGCGACTTTGTACTTCTTCTTTCGAGAATTTTAAGTTACGTTTTTCGTAGTGGAGCAAATATTCTGATGGAATAGTCTACCGAAACTACGGAATATTGTGATGATTATTGCCCTTTCCATAGGAAGTGATAAATTCGATATTCATATTTTATGAATTGAAGTGGTAAAACATGATTTTGTCTGCGACTTTGTACTTCTTCTTTCGACCTCAGTTCAGAGGAGATTTTCAAGTGACGTTTTTTTGTAGTGGAGCAAATTTCTAATGGAATAGTCTCTTGATTAATTTCTCTCAACCTCAGATTTCCAACAGGGAGGCTCATATCATCAATTATTTATTTTCATATTAACAGAGGAGTCTAGATTTATCGTGTGGGAATGAAGAATGAAAGGTTTATTCATTTGCGGGTTCAATTGACTGGAGATTGAGGTGTATATAGTGGTCTATTGGTTGCAGTCTTTGGGGGACATGCAGGAGGCATGGGTTCTAATCCCGACATGACAGTTGTTTTTCGTAAAGTTTCAGCTTTTGTACCGTTTGTTGCTGAGAATTGAAAAAACTATGTTAATCGCTAAGACCGAGAAACATTTTTTGTAGTTTAGGAAATCTTGAAAAAAAACCTTTCGGCATTTTACATGACGTCTGATCGAACCAGGAAACTCGATGAAAACATGATTAAGGAATAAACCTTCCCTGAATCCTTACTAACTTATGGCAATCGTCATAAAAAAATGACTAAATTATTCATAAACCTCCTCAGATGAATTGAAATCGAGTACCTCGTGGTGGCCAATTTGTGGCAGTGCTTTCCTGGCACGCAAAATACTAGGGTTCAAATCTCCACAAGGGTATGGTTCAGTCTTCCCCTCATCAGATCATAAAAGAACTCGCCTCATGGTCACTTACACGAAAAATAGTCATGGGAAATATTTTTTTGTAGTTCACAAAAATTCATACAAAACGTATCCACTGACATTACATTTCCCGGCTTTTCCCTATCGAAATAATTCGTTTCATCGGACTGGGCGAGTCGACTCACCACGTTTTACCACTTCCTCCCCCGCCCCACCCCAAAAACTCATAAAATAACTCACTCGACGTCGAGAAAGGGAAAAGTCACAGTCTTCCAGAAGTCATATCCGTACTCGCACGTAACTTTGAAATGCTCATCAAACTCCTCCTCAATAAGCGGATTATACTGCACAGTAACAGTATTCCACATGAGATTCTTCTGCAACGAAAATGCAAAACGTTAATCATCATTTATGTACACCAACATCTCCACCAACATTCATCCCGTACTCTACAATTACTAAGACTTAAAATCCGTTCATAGAATCATAACAAATGATGGATGATGAGGAGAATGGCAAAGGCAGATAAATGATTGAGGGTAACATGAAGGAAAACACGAGAAATATAAATTTGTTTTTTTTTTTTCAAATGATAAACTGGTGAATAAAAAAAATTGAAGAGAAAAAAGAAATGCATCAACCACTGACCGTTGGATTCTTTCTGCTGTCCTGATGGTGGGTGTTCTCGCCAAGGGTGCCGCAACGATTCAACTGAATGTAAAACTCGTAGTAATCCCGGCCAGTACCATTGACGTACATGCAGTCAGGATCGTAAGAGTAGCCTGTAATTAAGAGCGATTGTCTCAGCACGCTCGACGATTCGATGCGCATGGGATAGATCGATATCGATTCTTGTTGTTCAACGGTCACCCCCCCCCCCCCCCCCCCCCCCCCCCCCCCCCCCCCCCCCCCCCCCCCCCCCCCCCCCCCCCCCCCCCCCCCCCCCCCCCCCCCCCCCCCCCCCCCCCCCCCCCCCCCCCCCCCCCCCCCCCCCCCCCCCCCCCCCCCCCCCCCCCCCCCCCCCCCCCCCCCCCCCCCCCCCCCCCCCCCCCCCCCCCCCCCCCCCCCCCCCCCCCCCCCCCCCCCCCCCCCCCCCCCCCCCCCCCCCCCCCCCCCCCCCCCCCCCCCCCCCCCCCCCCCCCCCCCCCCCCCCCCCCCCCCCCCCCCCCCCCCCCCCCCCCCCCCCCCCCCCCCCCCCCCCCCCCCNACAACAGTGGTCTCAATCTCGAATGGAGGAGTGTTTTGTTTCGCACCAACGAGCACTAGCTATCCACGAGCGAGTGAGGCTCTGAATATTTTTTGCATTATGTATTTTTCCATTATTGTTCATCCAACATCTCTTGTACTTGCACATGTACTTTGTGCTTGTACATGTACCCAGATTTCACCTTGAGATTACAACTAATCTAATTTTATTCGCACAATTATGAAGATGACTTGACTTGTATCGGGGGAATAAACAATGGGAATGAGCTTCAAGTTTTATTGAGTCGGTATTGGCAATGGGGGTTTGTGGTGGGCATTGTTGGGAGACTTGATCGGACTCGGGTTTGTGATGTTCTTACCCGCTGAGTATAATAGACCCGCGAAGGAGCCATTGAAGCCGATTCTTATCTTCATGTAGTCGTCCTGACACTCTGCCTCGATATCTGAAATTAGATGAGAGGAGGGTGAGTTAGTGGAGGAATTATTCTGTGGTGGTTGAGTAATTCGTCAAACGTGGATGAATTGATTGTGATTTTTTGAAATTATTTTTTTTTATCCTTGTTGTGTTAAGATGAGAATAATTAGCCTTGGTGGGAAAAAATTGTGTGAATTTTTTCATGTAGTCAAAGTGTAATATTGACGGTTTGTCTTTCGGATGGGCGCGATCCATCCAATGGTTTCGGAGATATTCACCTTTTTGTAATAAACGATTCCATCGAAAAGTTTAATATTTTCCTGTAGACCCTACAGCATATGGGTGCTCATCACAGGGATAGAACGTATTATATTTGTTAAAACACTTTGAAACTTGCCTGAAAAAGCATAGTTTTTCAATCATTAGGCAGGATTTTTGTGTGGCATTGTGGATATTCAATCTGAGCGGGATTAATGTTTTTGTTTGTGGAAAATGGTAAGTATCGTAAGGTTTCTCCTTGCTTTACCTCGGAATCGTTGTTCGGTCTCTAGCAAACGCAAAAATCGAAATATCAAGTTGAAATGAAATTTTATTCCGCTAAAAACCATTCAGAAACCCACTATCAGTTTATTGATGGCAAAGAAAGTATTGAAAAAAATTAATGAGTGCGATGTTCACTGCCACATGCTCGCTGCCCCCTGCTTGTTTAACCATTTAATCATACTCCATGATGAGTTCATTAATGCTGCAGGTCACTGATGCGTCTCTCATTAGGCTCGTAGTCATGAACATGTCAAGATTTTTCGGTGTATCACAGAGTGACGAAAGTGCACTTGTCGTTCCTATCTTCGGATGAATGACACCAGTGTGGTATCGCAAGGTCTTGACGGTTCTGAATACAATCAGGTTCCTATTCGGAAATATCTGAGGCTTGGTGCACATAACAGAAGTGCTAGCAAACTCACCGTGACATCTACCTGACCAGATTTGTCGATGTAGCATAGATCGAAAGATGTACGGGTTTGAAAGGACTTGACGGTGTTGAAGACGATTTTTTTTTGTCATTTATTTATAATTTACAATCAAAGAAATGACGTTTTTTCTTCCGCATAGAAGCATTGCAATCGTTCGATTTTGTACATTTTCTAATTTTGCTTGGAAATGTACGGGGTCGCAAGGGCAATGTACCGTCCTGAAAATTAATTTACGAACGATAAACTTCAACACATCGCTTTATTCTCCCCAAATAAATTCATCACTGTCAATCCCACAACCGCAATGCAGAAAAAATAGCACAAAAATGCATAATTTTTACGGGAATAATTGGACATCATAAATTCGCTAGCCAGAGGAATTAGGAAATTAAAGTAAAATCTGATTTCGGCTCGTTATTCACGGTATTCTTCCTATCGCAACATCCTCAGTAAGTTGGGACGTGCTGAGAGCCAGTTGTGAGGGTTTGGCTTCCGTTTTGGAATCCGGTCATCGATGTACCGAGAGTGAAAGTCAAACTCCCGGTCTTCTTTTTCTTGTTAAACATACTTACAAACTTGACTCTCCCCGCTCCTACCCATTAGTGGTATTTGTATAACCGTGTGGACTGTGTTTGATAAGAAATAGAAGGGTCGAGGGGGGGGGGCGCAGAAGAAGTTGGGAGGCAGCACGACGTAACGACGTGTCTAAACGAGCGCCGGGTGAAGAGATTGCCGGGCGAGGATAGTCACGGTTGGTGGGAGACGAGGGTACGATGATACAATGCTTCTTATAACGATTTTATTACTGAAGGGAGTGCGTACTGAGCGCTGCGACGATTGCGTGACGAGTCGTGCTGATTCTTCATTTCTCTCATTCTTATTACGACTTTTTTTATTCTCTCGGGTTTTTATTCCCCGGGGATGGCAATTTATCACGGAGTGTGAATGCATTGCATTTTATGCATACCGCTGGATATGTCTTAGAATGCACGGAGGAATGTGAGTGCATGGCATCGAGGATTATACTTTGTATGAAGTTTTATATGTTACATTGCGGGGGGGGGGGCACTAAATGAATTTTTGGAGGATGGAATTAATGCAATTTCTCGTGCTAAAGTGACAAGGAATTTCGTAATTTAAAGTTCACAATTTGACGAATAAATCACTGCAAACTATCAATCTCATTTTGAATGCTCCATGGAAATTAATATAAATCATGAAAATTCCTGCAGCTCAGAAATTCGAAATTCATTGAACTTTTAGTGGAATTTATTTATTTATTTTATTATAATTTGAGATTTTTAGTTTCATTTTATTTCATTCTCCACTGACAGATATTTCGGATGCAAGATTTAATTTTCTTTTGAAAAATCGGTTGACACGTTGTCCTAGAATCATTCTATCTTGTGTAGGTCAGAGTAGAAAATACGTTGTTCGTGCTTATAACGTTACAGCCATCAAATAATTAAATTAGCTCTTAAGTGGTCGCATAATGAGGGAATTCCCGCCATTCTTCAATTTTTTATTTTCACACAAAAATTTCGTGAGTGACAAATACATAAAAATTTGTCTTTCTACTTTCAAATATATCGTACACATTAACAATTTTTTTTCGATCCGGACTTACACCAATAAATTATGAAAATCTTCTGAAAATCCAAATCGCTGAAAATCCTCGTGTCTAACATTGAAATTTCAAAATTTTGCACCCAATGAAACCGAGTTTTTCACTTATCTAACAATTTTTTCGCTTTTATACTCCCGTTTCCTATTAATTGAAGGTTCAAAATTCCCCATAAACAAGGAATACATTTTTTTCCCACTTTTTTTTCTTGAAATCGTAAAATACATGGGGTGGGATTCTCTTACCGTGCGACCAACTACGTTCGGTGCTGGAGAGTTGCGACCACTTAAGGGCTGATGAATAATAATTGACGATGATTAATTGAATTAAATGAAAGGTATCATTAGTCGGTTAGTGGATAATCATTGAGGTATGTAATGATGAAATAATCTCAGCTATTAGTGGTTTACAGACTAATTGTCAGAAAACGCTTTTTATAGGAAACATTTTCAACTTCGAACATTATCTCTCAACATTCTGTCCTAGAATCAGTCGCTCTTGAGATGATTTCATAATTAGAAAAGATTGCATGTACCACTTCAAGAGAGGAATGAATTGAGTAGCGAAGCGGTAGAACGATTCAAGTCGATTTTGATTATTAGGGGAGATTAAAATTAAAAAACTAATGGATTGATTTCAGCATTCCAATGATTTCACACTAATTTGATCTATAAAAAAAAATCAATTGCAATGAATGAGAATATTTTCATTTTCTTCAATAGAACTTTTTATTTAAAGATTTTCCTTTTAACAAGAAGATGGCATTCCAACATTTCGAATGCATTGAAGAATGCCAACTATTGAAAATATTCCCCAACCACGACTGAAACATTCCTCAAAGATACCAGCATGGAATACCAAAGGTCTCTGGACCAATCAAAGGGAGAGAAAAAATAATTTCTCCCCCCCCCCTCCCCCCACAGCTAATTCACGACGTAAACGATGCGGAAAGAGTACAGTAATGGAGTGCAAAGGCTCCGTATACATTCTGACAATACGCTTTCCCTTCTTCCGGGGGCCACTCAACTCAAACTACTATGCATAAGATGATAATGACGCAGCTACTCCAAGTTGTGTGATGCAGAACGGAAAATCGGTTGTCTAATGTCGTTGGCAAAAAATACTGCACAAAACTACAAACGAAAATGAAATGGAGGGGAAAAGAATAAACTGGAGGGCATTTTAAATATGCAATACACGGAAGGAACAGGTGATGCTCAGGAAAAAGTTGAGGTATAGAGGAGGTATGCTGTGCTGGATTGGAGGGAAAGAGGAGAAATGAGGGAAAGAGGGGTGAGGATGGGGAGGAAGGAATTCGAGAAGGCCGTGGAGGATTTATGGGAATCGGTCGTTCGAGAATGCTGCACTAAACCTATAATCGCTCCTTCTTCGCGTAATTGACGATTTAATTCCACGGACGCTCAGCCCGAGGATTTTCTTCCGGGCCCTCCTCTCGAGGTCTCTTCCTCACTGCAAGAATTTTACGGCCCTTCTGTGCCCTTCACTTTATTCCCTCGGGTGAGAATGGAATAAAGTGAAGTGACTCATGCAAATTTTTGGGTACAATTTCCGGGAGACTTAAGGAATTTTGTCATTTATTATTCACTATTTGATGGAGAAATGGATTGAAGTGATCAATTTTGGTTCTGTTTTTCCATGAAATTTAATAAAAATTAGGAACAATTTCGATGAATTTATTCTTGAGTTTTGAATTGATTGAAGGAATTCTCGTCTTTCGGCTAGTTGAAAATATAGAATTTCACAGAATTTTCAGTGAAACTTGAAATTTGATGGGTTTCCTGCGCCTTTCATTTTTCTCTATAAACAATAAACTGAGGAATTCATTTAAATTGTACAGTTTTTGAGACATTTTGAAAATAAATTGTATCCAATTTCTCCACTTGTTCTCCCCTCGAATGTTTCTACACGAGTTTTTTCTCACTCCGAACTGAATCTCTCAGTTTCCCATTCTCATCGAAACACTCGTGAATGTAATAGAGATGAAACTCCGTCTCCCCGTTGGGAGCTATGTTTTTGCTCTCGTTCCTCGCATTCTTCTCTCCCCAGTCCCTTTATCATCATTATCATCATCATGACCATCGTCGTTCCTTCAAACTCACGCCGACAATGGCAGCTGAAATTCATCGATTCTCCGTCTCTAGTGCATCTCCTCTGCTTCGTTGAATCGATACTTGAGGATATTTTAATGCGACAGTACGCGCGATAAAATTTGTTCTTGAGAAATGATACACTTCAATATTTTTCTTATGAAAAATTTTTCAATACTAGACCAATATCTTTCATCGAACGCTGAATATTCATGTTAAATTTTTTGGAAAATGTGGAATTTGTGTGATTTTGCAGAATGAAATTGATTTTGATAGCGTGAACGTATAAAATTTTCCATTTAAAAATTATTACGCTGCCATAAAGTTTCAGCAGGAATTTCCATAAAGGTTTTCATAAAAAATTTCGAGATAAAATTTACGATGTGCAGTGAAAAAATGTTTGCAACCCAATAAATCTCATAATCGGGGCGAAGTATCCCTCAACGGGAATAAAATTTCATTTCTATCTACCAAATACATTTTCAACATTGAATTTTTTCACTACACTGTTAGAAAAAAATGAAATTTCATTGATAGTTGACTACTAATTTTCAGGACAGTGGCAGTGGCTGTGATTTAGGAGAAAAAAATCATGAAATTTCAGGTTTCACTGAAAATTCAGTACAATTCCCGAATTTTAAGCGGCATCACGAGGAGAATTCCTTGATTTACTTGAATTTTCAATCAAATATAAATACTCAGTGTCAAATTTTTTCCCCCTAAATCGCATTCAGTGTCTTTGTCCTAAAAATCCAAGAATATATTTATCGGAATTTTCTGGTTTTCTATTCATTTTCAGCGAAAAATAAAACTAAAATTTACGGTTCTCTTTGATTTTTCTACGAAATTCTGAATTTTCAATGACGAAATTCCTTGAAATTTCAGTATTAATTACATTCGATAAAAATTTCCAAAAAGTGTATCGGAAATTTCAAACAAAAATTTTTCAGTGTACATTTCAACGAAGAAATGAGGAAAAGATGCCTTTTCTCTCCTCGTATAGAACAATTCCCATAAACCTTCCTCAACATGAAGCTACTCAAAAATTCCTTGTCAAAATGCAAAAAATAAAAAAAGCGTAATCTGCGTGTATATTTATTCAAGAGAACAAGTCAGAAATTGTTTCCAATACTGCGATCCCCTTAGACACCTCAAACAAAAAAAACATAAAAATACAATTATTCAAATGACATGGGTACTTCTCAGCTGTCCGCCGTGACCAGTCGCCACTGTTGGTAATGACGTTGCAATTGAGACGTGCAGTTAAAGAGAAAGAACGAGGAAAAAAACAGCATGAGTAAAAAAAGAATAAGACACCCCGGCTTCTGTTGCACACAGTGTCAGGAGCGCGCGCTTGCGCTTGCACGATTTCCGACACCGTTTTAATTGCTCCTCTAACGGGATTGATCCAGACGTATAATACCATCCTTTAACGTCTATGAGATGTGGGCTAATGTTAGGGGTCCATACGTGCAAGTCGTCACGTTATTTGTCTCAATATTATTTCGAGCGTCAATGCATCAGAAACGGTTAAGAATATACATCTCCTGAGGGATTTACTACTAGGAACGTTTTATGCTTTCAGTTATTTTTTTATATATTATTTTATAGACTAGTTATGTAGTTATATTTCACAGATAATTGCTCGACGATATTTTTAGCATTTTGCGAAGAGGATGGAATGAAAAATGTGCCGTAAAGTCGTAGTAACTGGGGCTAATTTGAGTTCAATTGAGATATTGATTATTTTTTCAGATGTTTATTGCATCCGTTAGGAAATTCTATTGGAATTATATTTCGTTGTCTATTCCTGTGAATAATAGATCTATCAGAGTTATTTGTATACGAAAATGAAATTGCATTGAGTCTTGAACTAGGAATTTTGCAGGGGAAATCGGTGATAGCGACTGATAGAATTCACAAGTAGAGGCGCTAGGAATTTTTATTGCATTTATTTCATGCGTGTATTATTTATCCGGCAATGATCTGATAATGAGTGAGTTCATTGAGAGGAAAACGTTGAAATTTCATGAACAGTTTAGGAGTAATTTTCAGATGAAAAATCAGGGAATTTCAGATTTCAATTTAATGTTCAATTGAAGTTCAGTATCATTCCAAATTGGTTTTTGAATCAAAACATGAATGTTCAGGATGAAATTACGTTGAATTTCTAATTGATTAAAAATTTAATGATGTATTCATCTGAATTTTCTTGATTTTTAGTCATTTTTATGGGATAATTGAACTGAAATTCACAGTTTCTGTCGTTTTTTGATTTTCAACGAATAAATTCCTCGAAATGTCACTGGAACTGTCACTTGATGAAAATTTCACAGAAGTGGGGAAATTTCTATTCAATTTTTTTCATGCATATTTCAGTAAAACCAAGACATTTTTTCTCAAAAATTTCCTCATCCACAAAGAAAATGTCCGGACACTTTCTAAAATTATCGAACGAATACAGATGAAAAAAAAAATTAATGTTTATGGACACGTCACTGATTTTCAGGAATCCATACCCAATTAGTAGTAACATTCCCCTAAGAATTAGCGATGATGTCAGTGTCAATTGCTCACGTTAGTCACATAAAATTAATCATTAAAAATTGGTAACAAAATCTCTGAATTTCAGAATTTCAGTGGAATGTCTCTAGAAATCATTTACACGTACCATAAAATGAAATTTTTTTTTTCTCCGCAATAGTGACTGACATGGCAAAGAAAAATCGCAACATTATTCTTAAAAAATTCCCTCATCCACCCATAAAATGCCCTGAAAATCCCCTAAAATGATCAAACTCAGTTGTTCCAATACTCACGTTGTACTCGAGTAGTATTCGGCCTGTACCTCCTGTGCTCCCGATCCCAAGTCTCCGGATGTCTTCCCCACTCGTCCTCACCGCTACCAGCACCGCCTCCACCCCCAGCGAGGCCTTGCAGCCCCTGGAGTGTCTGCAGCGCCTGGAGATTCGGACTCAACGGTCTCTTCAACGCCGGCACGGGCACATACGACGCACCCTCGCCCACATAAACCACCTGAAATTTCAAACCATTCCACAGTCACCAATTTTTTAACTTTCTGACCCGAAGGGAGTTATTAATTTCACGATTTCTCCTCGTTTCATGACCCCTAGAATTTGATGACTCCGCGCAGAGAAACGATGAGATTGGTTTCTTGTCATTATAATTGATGCAACTTTGTATGATTAAGAATAATCGAGTGAAACTCCAGCAAAATCGTCTCAGCGGTTTTGGAGGAATTCGAACATGAATTTTTGTAATTTGCAACTTTCCATAGATTTTTCAATATAGGTCAATTTTTTCATGCTACACGGAGTGAAATATTTCACACGGAGAGAAATTTTCTAGAAAAATTCTAGTATGAGTACTGAAAAAAATCACAATCCACCGGTTGTGAAAAATTCTACTGCTGTTAAGGTAAAATTTCTCAGGATTTCTGGTAAAATTTCTGGGGATTTCTATGAAATTTTCACCGAGGAATATTCACTGAAATTAATGTATAGTGTCACTGAATGAATAATACGGGGAAAAATTCACGTTCTCCCAAATAAAATTTCCATTGCCAGCACTGGAATTTTTCCCTGCCGTCACTTTGCGCCTCTTTTACCGGGCTAGCAGTAATTTTTCTAAAAAATTTCTCTCCGTGCATAAAAATTACGTATCTTTCCCGTAATTCCGGAGCTGTTGGAAATTTTATGGAACTGTCACGGAATTTTTCTAGAGCGTTCCGTAATTTTTATCTGAATCTCCTGTGAAAAATTATGATACCGTCACTTAAATTTTCTGAGTCGATTCCGTAATCGATGAGCGAATTGGGAGTTCCGTAATTTTTCCTGAACATTTCTCTCCGTGTATTTTCTGTTTTTTTTTTCATTAAGAATATTAAACAAAAAAACTTGGAAAATTTGAACCGAGGAAATTTAATGGAGAATATCTCAATAGAATAAGTTGTATAGAAAAATCTAATTCTGATGAAGGAAGGAGAGGCAATTGGCCGGGAAATTATTGGTCCCACCCGCAATGGGAGCGCGCGACCAACAACCTATCGGATATTCCCTCATTACTGTTTACTACTCGAGGGAGTTTTCATGACAGGGAGTCGCTCCAGTGATGTTTGCGATGGTCAACTACACCAGGAAGCGGAACTGTCGCTTCATGTGTGTAACTATCGCATTTTATCGCCGGTGACATGTTCCGCGAGGATCAAAAGTACGGGAGGGAGAGAATCAAAAGTATAGGGAATGTACCCCGTCGACGCCCGCGCATTCATGCGTCGCTTAACGGTCACGCGGTCGAGATCAAGCGTCGCGAGTCATTAGTCACCGCTACGAACCGACTTCTCGTCATCTTGTGTTACATTCTGCATTGATAAGAAGGGAAATACGTCTGGATGAGATTTGCATTGTATTATTGCGAAGGGAGACGCGAAACTCTTCAAGGAGAAGAAAAAATTTTGATCGTCAGGATTGTCTCAGTGATTAGGTATTCGGGGTCGAATTGTTAATAGTCTTTCATTATCAAGTGGTCAAAAACTAATTACCTGGCGCGTAACTGTGGGAGCTCTCTAAATTGGAATTCTATTTGAATTTTTTTTATTGAATTGAATTAATTTTCAACAGAAGTTGAACAGAAATCGAATAGAATTCTTTAGCGAATTCACTAGGTTTTTCTGTGAAATGTATTCGCGCGTGTTATTGATGATGACTATATGATGTATTCGAATAAAATCATTCGTCTGATTCAATAAAGTTGATTTAATGAATTAATGTTTAACTGCTGCTTGAAAATTACTACCATTGAGAGAAAATTTGTTTAATATGCAGAGCCTATTTACACGAGAGAAGTAAATAACGGTCAATGACTTGAATCTCAGAATGTTTGTGTTTCACAAAATTCGCGTAAATTCTCATTTATCATTATCGCTCCGCGTTACATCACGAATATATTATATATCGAAATATTGGAAGTGCATATAAAAAAATCATGAAAACAATAAATACTTGAAGATTGGCGATTCTTCGGCGCGATTTGAGTGACTTCATTTGCGACAAACTCATTCTTGAGTGAAAGAATATTTTAAAGCATGAGACCTTCCTCGGACCACGTGCACGGAGAGAAATTCTTTAAAAAAATTCTAGTGCTATTAACATTTCTGGGGATTCCTGACGAAATTTCCGGGGTTTTATGTGAACAATTTATATTAAGAATGGGAAAAATTCCTGCGTTACTCAATAAAATTTCCACTGCCGGCACTGGAATTTTTTCCCTGGCCGTCACTTTACACTCTTTTTCCCGTGCTAATACTAGAATTTTTCTAAAGAATTTCTCTCCGTGTGAGTTGAGATGCCTCGGAGAATTAAGCAATTGAAGGAAAATTACTTGTCCCAAGTAAATATGTTTCAGATATTAGATTTTTTTTCTCAGTCTACAAAACTGTCCCTGAAAATTCAATTTTTCTCCACCAGTGATTCCACAAAACCTCGTCCTCTCCCTCTCAAGACCCATACCTCCATCCCTCATAAATCCCAATTTAAATAACCATCTGCGGACCCCCCCCCCTCCCCCCCAACAGCGTGAAGAAGTAAATCAACAGTTTCCCCCTGTCTCCATCCATTGCGTTCTTTAACTGGCAAATTGATGCATAGAATTGATTTACGAGAAACGGTAAACCCATCTGCATCCCAAGACGCCGTTTGCCTGGTGATAAAATGCCCAAGTAATGTAGTTTAGTATTGCGCCAGGTGTATGCAGAAGTACCGGGGCGTTAACCGACGAAACATTGACTCTAGTCATAGGCGATTGATGGCCCCGGCACCGCTATCCAGGACCCATTCTCCGTATCTCGTCTGCTTTCCAAAGCAAAGTATAGATCCTTTTTTCCATGGCGAAAAAAATGTTTGTCCAAATATGTCGAGTGGTCCATGGTTATAGTTGAATTCACGGAAAGAAATTTTCGATAAAAATTAGACCTCCAGAGGGCCAAACGTGGGACGAAATGACATTCAACCATTTTTTAGATTAAGTTTTGTCGGAAAAATTAGACTTGGGAGTCTAATTTTTGCGATTAAACTAACCTTCGTCCCACGTTTCGCCCTCTGGAGGTCTAATTTTTATCGAAAATTTCTTAAAGATTCAAGATTCCCTACGAACAAACGAAGTCTCCAAGTTTCTCAGGAAAAATCATGATTTTTTAATCAAATCGTAAATTTTTAATCTGCAAACTTCATCGTTTGTCGGCAGCGAACCTATCGGAAAATATCTGATGATTTTGAAGCTCTTGTGGTATTACATATACGACGATATCTCAACAGAATAAGTTGTAGAGAAAAATCTAATTCTTCTGATTTTTTCCCAATAGAATATTTTCCGATCATTCCTATTAAAAAATCCAACAGAATTTTCTTGCGAATCCGTCAGATTTTTCTAGGAAATTTTATCGTACGTGAACCATTTCTAGATGAGCTTTCCCATCGCCACGTACCTCTATTCTCATAATTCCACAAGAGAACCCCTGCCACAAGCTGAAAACTCGCGATCATGGCGTAAGTCCTCCAGAAAACCGTTGGTCGATCAACTATTCAACGAGCGGAAACTTACGGATCCCGTCGCATTGCAACGAAAATTCTTTCCTTCCCCCTCCCCCCCCCGCCATTTTATCACCGACGAGTGAGTCTAGCCGACGAGAAGATCTCATTTTCTCAACATAATTTTTTTAACGCTAATTAATGATCAAGTTTACTTACGGCATCCTGATCACTAGCTTCGTGGGTAAGGGCTTCTCGTGTTTCTGTTCGATTTGTCTCGTCCTCCTCGGGGCCGGAGCCACTTCCTGCCCAGTAGTCCTCAGTTGCATCCTCCAGAATTGTTTCGCCATTTGATCTTTCTGCCTCAGTTGTTTCTAAACCTGTGGCCTGGATGGAAAAATTCAGTGGGTTATTGCCGCCCATTTGTTTTCGATTGAGTCGTTTCTGGTTGTAGATCAATTAGGAAAATGGCTAGGAGTTCCGGGGCAATATGTTTTGCGGAGGTTTGCTAATGTTGAGTTTATCGATATGAGCGTATCTTGGGAGTTAGCGAGGGGGTTAGCATCTGTTAGGCTTGATAGGAAGTGCTGATTGCGGTATCTATTTGTCATTCGAAAATGTTTAACTGTTTCTCGCTGATATGTGTACAGATCAATAACTATATATTTCTCATATTAATTTATCCTCACAGACAGTTGTAGTCTTGGTTATCATTATTATTATCATTTTTTTATTGATGAGTCAATCCATGTTGGGTCATTGTTAATTTTTTCTAATCAATAGTGATATTTTTAATACAAATTTAAGTAGGATAGGAAATTCTCGTATTCCTGTCGTCCATGAAATCGAAATTCCATTAAATTTCAGGTAAAATAAAAAATTTCGTGATTTTTATTTTTCATAAGTTTATGATTTTTACATTGAAATTTTCGTCAAGTGACAGTTCTACTTAAATTTCAAGGATTTATGTAGTAAAATTCAGTTTGATTGAGAAAAATCAGTGGATAAATTGAAATGAATAGAAATCAAGAGAATTCAAATAAATATATTCGTGAATTCTGAATCAATCAAATTCCATCCAGCCTAATTGAATGCTGGATTTTCATGTTTTCATTGGAATTTCATGATTTTTTAAATCCCAAATGAACTTTACTATAGCGTCCCTGGAAATTACAACTAAACTGTTCGAAAATATTCAATTTTCATCTAAAAGTCTAGAGTATTACAGAAAAAAAATTGAGAACGAATTAATTTCCTGTCATTTCCCAAAATTTGAATGAATAACGATACAAAATCAGTTTGATTCAGCCACATTCAATTTAACTTTTCCAAAGAATACAATTTCCAATGAATGTAATCCCATTCTTAAATGAAGTTCACATTATTTTGAAGTAAAAAAAGTACAAAAAAAATGACTAAACAAATACACCATACGACTTTTTAGTGTCCTCCTTCCTGTTTCTGAGTACATCTTGTAACTCGAAGAAAATACCACACATCTCATTCAACAAAAACATCACAAATAAGGATCTTCCTCACACCCAAAGACATTCATCAAAAACCCAGCAATTCCAAAGTTAAACTGCCCCATAGAATAATTAGCCTCAACTGAAAGAACACCTTACCCAGCATACGTCGATGCTACCGATGAGCAGGATCCACGTGAGCCTGAAAGCAAAAATAAAACCATAGTTACAGAACACGGAATAGTCCTGATGAGTTACGAGAAGCCGAGGTTTGCAAAGCGGATAAATTGAAAGATATAAAAACGAAAAGAAAAAAAAAACTATCAGTGCTCTAACTCCACTAATAGATCCAACAAGAAACTCATCCAGTTCAGCGTTTCCTCAACAAAAAGTCATCTACATCACGCCTTGGTACATCCCAGGGAGAGGAATATTCCATCGACAGTGAATGTTTTTCCTTTCGGAGGCTGGCCTCAACAAAACCCATCCACATATATGGACGAGTGGATATTATCCTTCGAGCATAAATGTACTTCACGTACTAAAGAATATCATAGTTGTAAGTTTTGTGATGCTCCACTTCTGTGCACGCTTGAGTTGTCCCAGTATGCAACAAGAGCAATATCCATCATCGTTTTATGTTCGGGGTACGGGGATGAGTCGAACGACCGCGAGGAATCGTTTGGATTATGAGCCTTCTTCCGGGAATGCCCGACGAATCGAATCGGAAACGAGTCATCGCTTGCGGGCGAAAGGAGACCATAAAATTATTGCGAGAGTTGGAGGAAAGTTCAGAAAATTGTAAATGAAATAATATTGGAATTATGAGGACGGGGCATTTGGAATTATACAACGCGGATGGTGATTGGTGCCTCTCAGGGGTTATTCGCGGTAATGGGGGGGAATTGAGATTTTCCGGGATTGGCCAAAACTAGTGGGAAGGCGCGTTGGGGTGACCCAGTGAAGGGAATTGTGGAACGAATTTCGAGATTCGATGGTCGTGTGTTTGAAATAATTGGAATTTCTAGTTTCAGGGATTATTTGTGCCATTCCCTTTCGAACTATGGAATTGCGGTATTCGATGTCCCGTGGGTAATCAGAACAGAATTATATCGAGAATTTTCTTCCTTCTCGGTTCGCCCAATCAGGGCGCAGTATTTGAGGTCACGTGACAACTTCACGTCGGTTTTATTTTGATAATTTCATAGTTCCCGGTCAATTATTCTCTCTGATTTTGACACACGGAGAGAAATGTTTCGTAAGAATCACGGAACTCACAATTCGCTCATCGATTACGGAATCAACTCAGAAAATTTAAGTGACGGTATCGTAATTTTTCACAGGTGATTCAGATAAAAATTACGGAACGCTCTGGAAAAATTCCGTGACAGTTCCGTAAAATTTCCTACAACCATATTTTACTCCGGAATTACGGAAAGGAGACGTAATTTTTGTTGACTATTTCTCTCCGTGCATTTCAATTTGTGAAATAAGTTGTGTTAATTTGATTCAAGATAAAGAGTCATTCAAAATGAGTCGATTTGATTAGAATTATTTACGAGAAATTAATCACAAGATTAAGTATTTTTTTTTTACTTCTGCGAGATGTTCGTTTAAGGTGCCATATGACTTCGACCACGGCATTCTGATTGGTCGAAGCCAGGAGGAAGGAAATTCTCGTCAGAATATTTCTCGACCTTCAAAATTCATCGGATATTTCCCTCATGTTTCCCTGCGTGTCATCGATTGGGATGAGTTTTGCGAGATAAAAATCACGAGCGCGATGCGTCAGTGATTTTTCTGCTACGCAACGAAACTATCGGGAAATTTCCGATAATTTTTAAGGGCCTCGGGGTATAATCGATATAACTGATAACTTTTCGTCGCTCGGCAATTTTCCCGTTGTCAAGCATAATAACAAGAAATATTGATTGTACAACGATGATACCGAAAACCACAATTCTATTTGAAAATGAAAATGAATTCAAAATGAATTGGAGTATTTCCCTCAAACTTCCCTGCATAAAAACGAATGCCTCAACTTTCCGCCCAAGTGCTCGCGATTTTTTTAACCTGCGAAACTTGACATCTTCGTTTGTACGCAACGAAGTTATCTCGAAATACCCGATCATCTTGCAGCTCTCGGAGTATTATAACCGAAGTAATCCCCACAATTCCCGTCAACTCATCTTCAAATGAATTCCCCACATCTCACTAATAATTTCGTCAAATCCCCTCGCCACTGCCCCTAGAGTCCCTCCTCCCAAGATAAAACTCTATAATCAAGAACACGTGCACCATAAACCGTTTTACAATAATTCATAAATTCACGAAATCATTTGAAGACTATAAATTTCAAAAACGACGGCCAATGCATTAGCTCAAATAACCCATTTTACCACCTGAATCACAGTAATACGTCGTTGAAGAATATAAACATTTTCCTGAATCGCGCGAAACAGAGGTCACGTGGATGACATTAGGGCTGAAAATTTATCCGCCGATGCATCACAGTCTCGCTTCATTACGAATGAAAACTCGGTGGCCTTCGGGGTGCTAAGCGAACCAAGTGAGAACCAACTGCATCATCATGGTTTTGACCTAGTGAGGGTAACAGTCGACTAGCACGCAACCGACGTAATAACATGTAACAGTGTAGGTAACGTGGGTTGACTTGGCCATGCAACCAGTGTCCCACTGATGGTGGTTTTTTTTCTTCGCTGAGTATTCATGTGTAAACTACCGTGTGAGAATAAAATTCCACCGGTTCATGTGTATTTCATCGAAAATTGCGTTTGGCACATGGTGTACGTTGGCTAAATGAATGCCTGAGACTGTGAATTCAGGTATTACACTTTGTACACAACTGTAGTTTCTGGTATAACTCAACATCCGTTGGACGGGGTAACGCGCGCACTTCGTGAAGTTTTATTATTATGGGGAATTCGTTCACGGCTGAGTGGGGATCTGGGATTGACAGGTTTCGGCGGCAATTAGGGGGAATTTACTTGGGTGGATATTAGCTACATTGAGAAAAAAAATTGTAATATCGGAAACATATTTACTTGTGACTATATTTTTCTTCAATCGCCTAATTCTATCAGCCATTTCAATTCATACTGTTGGAAATTTTGTGAAATTTCAAGTTTTAAATAGAATTCACGGGAATTCGTGAGTTTTCAGTGGGAGTGAGATGGACATTTCACGACTTGATTGAATTTTGAGTGGAACATGGATATTTAGAAACAAAATAACATGAATTTTCAATTTTTTCTTGAAATTTCCAGACTTTTCTCAATTTTCACAGAATAATTGAACTGAAGAATCAAGTATTTTATTGATTTTCAGATCATTTGAACACGAAAAAAATTTCCGGAATTTGACACGGAAAATTCAGACGAAAATTTTTAACAGTGCACGTGGTCCGAGAAAGGTCTCATGTTTTAACATATTCTTGTACTCAAATATGATTTTCTCGCACATCAAATGTTTTGATATGTAATATATTCATAATGTAATTTATTGTTTCAAGTTATGGTTTACAACGAAGCTTTCAGAAAATATTTGATATTTTTGAAGGTATCAGGATATTATAACTGAAAATTGAGATGGGAATTGCTAAACTTACTTGAATTTTCAATAAAAAATTGAATATTCATAGCGAAGTTACGAAGTTACTAATTTTCAATTAATTGAATATTCAAGAATTATTTTTACCTGAATTTTCTATTGATCTTCACAAAATTTTCACCTTTCTGAGACAACTCAACATCCGTTGGTTGGCGTAACGCGCGCACTTCGTGGAGTTTTTATTTTTAATGAGGGTTCGTTCACGGGTGAGTGAGAAGATCCGGCATTGACAGGTTTCGGTGGCAATTGGTGGGAATTTACTTGGGTGGCTATTACCTGTCGACGTTTAAATGACTGCAGTTATTAGGTGTAATATTCACTAGGGGATTGAGGCTTCTGGGAAGGCTTCTGTGGAGATTTCAATAAATGGGGGAGTGAGGTGTTCAGCGAGTGCATCCAGAGAGACGATTATATTGAATGGAGTGAAATTTTTTAAATAAAATGAGTGGTTTTTCTGGAACAGCCCATGATACAAATTATATCCAAACTTCAATTCTATTTTTATTTGCTTTATTATTCACCTCCAATCAATAGTTTTTTTTATGTAAAAAATGTTTCCTTGATTCAATGAAAAACTATTCATTATAAATTAAATTAATCATTTTAGGGAATAGACTTTAGTTGGATCGAATGAATTGCTTATTTGATTTCAGCAAAAAGATTATTGGAATGGATGGAACAATTTCAAATAGAGTGCTTTATAGAATTTGAGTGCGTCATTTCTCCAGGTGCGCTAATGTGAATTTATCGGAAATAGCGGAAATAAGTGAAAGTACCTGCAAAACTAAAAGTTTTGTCTTCTCTGCATAACACTCGCTATAATTGTAAAATAATTGAGAAACTAAAATGTTGGATGCGTTCATATTTTCCTGCCTCTTCTACTTAAAACAGAATGTTTTCCGAGTATCCATGATGCAGATGAATAACAACTTCCTCGCGATAAATATGTCATTATAAATTTCAGAAATTAGTTTTCTTGCGAACAATTGAAACAAACGCAGTAGATTTTCATTATTCCCTCGTCTTCATAATTCAAGCCCTCATTTTCCGCTCATTCAAATGATGGAATGGCACGAAACTGCTCGTATTCTCGGAGTATTCATAAAACGTCACTATAAAGCTTAGAATTTTCTGCTTTTTGAGAGATGTGAGGGGGAGCTGCACGAACGGATACCTGTAGTGAGAATTATACCGTTTTATTGAAGCCTATCATTAATCATTTTTCCCAATGATTTTCAATGATTTTCAATGACGAGATTCTCTAAAATTTCAGTGAAAACCGTCACTTGAGAGCATTTCGAGGGGCATTCGGCGAATGATGTCCTCAATTTTAAATTTTCCTGAGTTGTTCGGGGTTACGTGACGCCGTTCACCAGAATGTGGAAAATATCTGAACAAATAGGTGAAAACAATTAATAGGCTACTGTGGAATTATCAGTTTGATAATTCACCTCTCATTCGGTGAATTATCAAAATAAAACTGATGTGTAGGTGTCACGTGATCCCCAATACTCCACTCTGGTCGAAAATTAAGTGACGGTATCGTAATTTTTCACAGAAAATTCAGAAAAAAATCACGGAACGCTCCGAAAAAATTCTGTGACAGTTCCGTAAAATTTCGGAATTACGGAAAAGATACGCAATTTTTATTGAATATTTCTCTCCGTGTAATTCCTACAAATCGTTCACCAAATTTCAGTGATAAAAACCACTGATGATCAGACTTCTACTCAGTATCCAGTACCGCTAACAATTGGTCATAGGTGAACTATCAGTTTGATAATTCACCTCTCCCCCCGTGAATTATCAAAATAAAACTGATGTGTAGGTGTCACGTGGTCCCGAGTACTGTACTCTGATTGGTTGTAATCAGAATCGAGGAAATTTCCAGGAAAACGTCACTGATTTTCAGGGACCCATCTCCAATTCCTAGAAATCATTCACCAAATTTCAGTGATAGAAACCACTGATGATCAGACTTCTTCCACTCAGTAACCAGCACCACCAACAATTAGTCATAGATTCCCAAAAATCAGTGATATGTTCCTGAAAATCATTTTTTTCCCCTGCGCAGAGTAATTCGTGCAGTTTCCCTGGATCGTTTTCCCACTCGCCCCTCCCTTGCAGTATAAATTTACCGGAAAAATATACATTACCTGTGGTGGAATGTTACGCGGCTAAATGTGGTTAACGGAGCGAAGGCGAAATGCGAGAACGTCTGAGGTGAGTCCGACCGCGCACGCCAGCCCCCCTTCCCCTCCCGCACCACAAAAAAACCCGAAACCCGCCGGC